>NC_056611.1:6266323-6566323 GCF_018340385.1 Cyprinus carpio
AAGGCTCTGTTTAAGCAGGGAATGTGTGTCTCAGTTCATGTATTTAGACTAAAGCCCGCTGCACTGTACGATTTTTTTTAATACTATCACATAACACGATGACAGATTGTCCCATGCACACCCGTCTTTAAGTTCAAGGCTGCAGTCCAAAACAGTGAATCTACTCACCATACAAACATAAGTTAACTTCAAAAATTAACAAAATGGCTTGATGAGTTTGAAGTTTGGTGTTTGAAAAATAATGCAAACTGAAGAAAAAAATAATGTGTAATCACTCCGTATGAAACAAACTTTTTTTCTTCTATCACCAAAACGTATCCCTGAAAATGCACAATATGCAATATTCTAATTTAGGGTGGACTCATTAGGTACATAAACATGTATTTGTGATAAATATGGTTCGATTTATTGAAACAATATGTGAGTGGTGCCTTGTGGTGTGGTGGGTTTTTGAATAGCTGATGTGCTTACAGTCACACAAAAGTGTTTTCGCCCATATAGCTATAAAACAAAAACAGTCAATGAACTTCCAAGCTCTGTTGTGTTTACTCAATTCATCTCTTCCCTCTCTTTATCTCTCACTATAGGTATCAAATATACAAATAGTGTTTGTTGTACACACAAGCAATTTTGCACATCATTGGATCATCTGTCTTACAACCATCTAAGAACCCTATCCATCATGACAATGAGGCAAGAGAAACCTCACGCCTCTTTCATGCAGGGAGCACCTGTACCCAACAGGGTCCCAAAGAGAGTAAAGTGGAGGTGGCAAAAGTCTCAACAAACCTTTTTGCCCCAGGGAGCCAGGTACCTACAAGGAGCACCCAGGTCTGCCAGGTATCCACAAGGAGCACTGGTGCACGGAAGGGTCCTGCAGGGAGCTCCCATGTGCACCAGGAACCCACATGGAGCACCTGTGTCTGTTGGGTACCTGAAAAGAAGAAAGAGGAAACAGCTAAACCTACAGACTTCTTTTGCAGAGGGAGCTCGGTTCCCACAGGAAGCACACATGCCTGCTGGTTCCCGACAGGGAGGAAAGTGGAGACAGCAAAAGCCTCAACAAACCTTTTTGCCCCAGGGAGCCAGGTACCTACAAGGAGCACCCAGGTCTGCCAGGTCTCCACAAGGAGCACTGGTGCACGGAAAGGGAGCTCCCATGTGGACCAGGAGCCCACATGGAGTGCCTGTGTCTGTTGGGTACCTGAAAAGAAGAACGTGGAAACAGCAAAACCTTCAGACTTCTTTTGCAGAGGGAGCTCGATTCCCACAGGGAGCACCCATGCCTGCTGGTTCCCGACAGGGAGGAAAGTGGAGGCAGCAGAAGCCTCGGGCTTCTGTCCTACAGGGAGTACCTGTACATACCAGGCCCCCACAAAAAGCAAAGAGGAGGCAGTTGAAGTCTCAAGCCTCTTACCAGGGAACCAGGTACCCACAAGGAGCACCCATCCCTGCTGGTTTCCAACAGAAAATAAAGTGGATGCAGAAGCCTCAAACTTCTTTTCTACAGGGAGCCAGGTTCCCAAAAGGAACATTCATGCCTGCTGGTTCCCAACAGAAAAGAATGTGGAAGCAGCAGAAGCCTCAAACATCTTCTCCACACAAAGAACCCAATCTGTGGAGGAAGCATGCCGTCTTGGCACCTGTTCAGAGAGGTTTCCCACTGGAAGCACCCATGCTCTTTGGGACCCCTCAGAGAGAACCCGTGGCCATTGGGTCCCCACAGGGAGCACTTGTGCCCTTGTGTTCCTCAGAGGGAGTGCCAATGCCCTCTGTGACCCATCAGAGAGCATCCATGCTCATCATTTCCCCACAAGAAGCACTTGTGAATATCTGTCTACCAAAGAGACAACTTGTGCAGACCTCTTTCCTACAAGGAGCACCTAAACCCATCTTCTCCCCTCAAGAAGCGCTCATGCATGCCTCTTTGCAAGAGGAACAAAGTTCCCAATCCAGTAGGAATAAGAGGCAATGGCCATGGAGCACAGACGATTCGGTTAGTCCCACCTAACTCTTATTTTCATTTATTTCAGAATTATTTTTGAAAAGGATAGATGTCATGTCTTTCAGTTTTGTTCAAGTACTTGTTAAACCTGTCCAGTGTTAGATGATAATGTCTGTTCCTTCAACAGGACAATGAAGGTCTGTTTTGGCCACCTCCACTAAAAAAATGGCGTGTGGAATTAGAGCCCAGAGCCTCCACAGGAGCATCAGTTAGTCCATCTTGTCTCTCATTTTAACTCATATATTCATTCAAAAGATCTCCAGAGAGCACCCACGTCTGCCTCTTTCACACAGGAACAAAGTTCCCAGTGCAGTCGAAAGAGGCCGTGCCCATGGAGCACAGAAGATTTGGTTAGTCCGTCCTCTTTACAATTTCCATATATTTTCAGATTTATTCAGAAGATGTACAACTTTATGTTTAAAATCCTTAGTTTTATGGATGAAACGGTACAAGCATTGTATTTAGATTTAGTCTGTATATTACTCATTAAACCTGCCTTGCATTATATGATTATGTCTGTTTCTTCAACAGGACAATGAAGGTGTGTTTCAACCACCTCCACTGAAAAAACGACGTGTGGAGCCCAGCGCCTCTCCAAATGCACAGCTCACTCGGAAGAGGCCATATCCATGGAGCACAGGCACATCGGTTAGTCCCTGCTGTCTTTCATTTTACTTTCAGATGTATTAACATGTCATACCCTTTTCAGTTCATAGACCCTTCATGTTGATCCGTCAAGGTAAAAGCAATAGGCCTTCATAATATTCTGTCTGTGGAACACTCACTGAACCTGTCTATTCCCCTCAACAGGACAATGTAGATGCTGATCAGCCTCCTTCATGTAAAAAGCGGCGCATGCCAGTCCAATGAGGAGCAGCAGTTCACCTGCTTATCTAAATATTTCATACAAAATCTGATCTATATTTTAAACATAATTATACTTATTTGTATTTATTTGTACACATAAAGTTAAAATACATTTTATTTATTATAATAGTTTTATTCAGTTGTCTGTATATGTATTTTTTATTTGTGCAATTAAATGTTTTATTATGCATGTAATAAAAAATTAAATGTTAAACTATTCACTCAGTAAATTCCAAGTTGTTCAGTAATCTCCATCATTTATCCTTTAATAATAGAATATGTACCCATGGTTAAAAAATGCATAGGCCTATAATAAAATACCAATATAAATTATTATTATAAAATAAAAAAATATATTGTCTTTCTACATCACTCCCAAACATAAGATTGCTGTTTAGGCCATACATACCACATAATATTAGAATTGGTACCCCTTAGTTTCAAAATACTTACAGTATAAATGATTTGTAATTTTACAGGTTGTTACCCCTTTATTCCACAAACGTTGCATATTATTCCCCTACACGGAGGTACTGAATTGGTACTCTATAATTTCAAAAAAGTTATGCTGTAACTTCAGTTTACTGACGCAGTTCTTTGCAGGTTTCATATCTGGTTGTTACCCCCTTATTACCCAAACATAACATTGTTCCCTTTAGTGACTTTTTATGAAAAAAGCTCCTAGCGACTAATCTAGCGTCCTCTTGGACAAACCTTATTTAGTTTCTGAGACTTGTTGGTACAGCCGCCCAAATGCAAGGTCTTGCTTTCCCAGTGCGCACACACCTCTCTTTGCATCTGCTCTTTTCAGCAAGTGGCAGAGAGTAGCGCTTTCAGTTAAAACAGATATTCTTCTATTGCTTCTCTAATTTTTACATGGAACTATAGCTGAAATCACAGCGCAGACATTGTCTTTATCTTACGTGTATTTTATTTCATCAGACTATGGCTCAATTATAAAACAAGATTTTTGTGCAGATTAACATCTTGGAATGTAGTGCTGGTTGTGTAGTCTTTATGGGTCATGTTTCACTCACTTTTTCATAATCATCCGGTTATCTGACACCACAATAAAATATATAAATGAAAACAGAATTATTGAGAATTTGGCTTTATATCATTTGGTTCTTTTGTGTCCTTTTGGAGTCCTTTTTTGGAAAGACATCTAAATTTATCTTTTTAAATTTATATTTTTGAGAATCACCCTTCAATCTTTTGGTGGATATAGCAAGCAAATGATGAAAAAATAAACATTTGTAAGAAGATAAATGGTCTATGCTTAATTTCATAAAGTGTGCGATTAATCATGATTAATCACAGAAAAAGGGTGTGATTAATTAGATTTAAAAAAAACTAGCACTTGCTTCCCTAATCTTTTTGTATTCTATTTTTTTCATTTAATATGCAATTAACAAAAGCAAAAAGGCATCTAACACTAGCTTGCTCTATTCTTTTTCTATTCTGTTTTCTTTTTATTTATTATATGATTAAAAAAAACATGCTACAGTATGTGTACTGCATTAAGCTAATTGAGACTTGTTATAGCACTTGCATATCATTGGACATGCACTTGTGCGCGGCATGAGCTCCTGCGCACTGGTACACATGAATGCAATACAAGATTTACATAAATGTAATAACTAGCCATTTTAGTTTGTTTCTCACCAAACCCTATACCTTCAGAACGTTCGGAATATACACCCTGAGATACATCTGATTATTTTATGACAGATTTACATCCGCTTAAAGAATTAAAAGTGAAAGACACAATTCTCTGCCAATGAACAGGTAAGTGCAAGCCAGACATTTTGTTTAGAAAAAAGAAGGTAGGCCTATGTAACATAACAATAAGATACTGATTTTTATTTTTTTCTTTCTTTTACCTTTCCCATTTTCATGCCAGGACCATGACCAGACAGTATGGGAATAGATTCAGCCTTCTGGCTTTTTTTTCACTTTAAAATAATTTATTTATTCATAAGGTAGTGCAAACAGATAATTCATGATTTGAAACCATATTTTTTTGTAAGTAGAATTTATTTATTTATTTATTTAGTCAAAGTTTTTAAACTTTTTTAACCTTTTATCTAAGTAAAAGTAATGGTGACAGTCAGACAGGAAAGACAGTCCAAATGTGCAGCATACTGCATTTATTTATGTAAGGCATTTGTTACAAGTTAGAATGGTAGAACTGAAGAGTTATCTAAATAATTTAGCACAAAATGTCAAAAGTCAGAATGAAGATTACATACATCAATAGAAAAACTGTACAATTATTTATTACACTGGACCCTAAACTGTATTTGGACACTTAAAAAGTAAGTCACATTTAAAATGCCTGTCATATTAATGTCCTGTTGATAATTTGTTCGACATTGATACATATTAACTGAGGGTTAAATGTCCATATACATTTTAGGGTCACTATACATGCAGCAGATCATAGAGCACACCCATTGCTAAGAACATGCTTCACATGCCAGCAAATAGGACGAACGATCCATTACACCATGGATTCGTCTCCTCTTGTGTCATTTCTGCCTGCAAGAATGACATTTTCAGACTTAAAAGAAGAAGAAGAGTAAGTAAAAGCGCTGCTAACTGGATATCTGGAGGCACAGAGACAAGAGAGAAAGTGTATGAAAGACAATCACAAATGATGATCACTCGTGTCCACCTCTGAGATGCTGCTAGCAGGTTTCACCCTCTATTAAGTCTGTTTTATGCTTTTAAGCCACAGAGCTGATCATCTTTAATCAGGATGGGATCCATTTATTGCGCGAAGCATCAAACATTGGCAGTCACTCCTTCTTTTTCTGTCCATTAACTATGATCTCCAGGACATGGGTGAGGTCCATCATCTTGGTGAGCATCTCCATGATATCAGGATGTTCTTTAGCCCCTGTGATGAACTCCTCCAACGTCAACTCACCTGCAAATGTGACATGATTTTAATTAAATATATATATATATATATTGTTTTAAATGCTGAAAAGAAAAGAAAAGAAAAGAAAAGAAAAGAAAAGAAAAGAAAAGAAAAGAAAAGAAAAGAAAAGAAAAGAAAAGAAAAAAGAATGGCCTAGATGTACAGAATATGATTCCAAACTTTAACTGGTTGTTTTGGTTATATTATTGTTTTTTTTTACCTGTTATACTGACCTGACTGACCTAACATTGTACCACTGGAATTTGTTCTCTGTGTATAGATGCTGTAATGAATATTCATTTTAGTACATAACCTTGTTCTTTTCCTAGTTCTATAAAAAATCTAAACCTTGACCCTTGTTAATTGCAGTAGTGGTGTTAGCCTAATGGTTTTAGATTGGGGCTAATTATACTATTCAAAGGTTGCAGGTTTAATCCTGAACAGAAAAGACTTGAAGAGTGCAACACAGTTGTGACCTTCCTTGAGCATAAAGCACATTAAACAATACAGTGGACAACAGGAGGAATTAGTGTTATGTACATTTTTCCAAATAAAATATTACAGTTGAAATATTCTGTTGTAGGTTAATATGATCTAGAAGCTCACCTTCATTATTGACATCGATCCTCTCATAGATCAGAGACACAATATCATCTGGAGGGATGTCATAACTCCGGGTAATGTCCTGGATGGCCTGCGCAAAGATGAAAAATTTTCATTTTTATTCCTCTACCAACATCACTATCTTTTTGACACAGTATAATAAAAAATAAAAAAAAATCACTGTCTTGAAATGTTTTATTTTATTTTTTTGCACAAGAAGAAATAATAGTAGGTGTGAAAAATATTTTTGAAATGATGTAGGTCCTCATGAGAAGAGTCATATCAGATAACAAATATTTTATTCTACATGGAGCGGGTTACCTCATGGAGGCTTCCGTGTTGAGGCCACAAGATAAGTGTGAAATACAACTTGGTTTATCTCCATAATACTGGAAACATTTGCTTGAAGAATAAATGTGATATATGTGAATGTGCATTTCTACTATGGCATGTAACTGAAAACCATAGCTATTATGAGATTATATGACTGAGTGCATCTTTAAAACTGAACTGTAGTCTGGACCAGTGGTCGTACACAGGAGGAAACAATGAATAAAGAAAAAATTGATATATTACTTTGAATATGGTCTCCATTTCATCTCTGTCAATCTTTCCATTTCCATCCTGATCAAAGAGTTTGAAGTACCACTTCAGCTTCTGGTTTATCTCTCCTTTCAGTAGAAGACTTACAGCTGCAATGTATTCTACAAAATCTATATAGCCATCCTGTGGAAGAAAAAAAAGGAAAGAAAAACGAAGAAAAATATATATGAATATATAATACATACAAAGTATAACATTAATTTTAAAAGGGCCTTTCAGACAGGATGCATTCTTACATCAAACAATTAGAGCACAACATAACAGAACAGAATGCAGGAATCTTCAGTTTAAAAATTATCGTCACCAGCATAGTCAATATCCGTGCACACCATCCGTATGCAGTGTGATTTTATTACATAAAAATGTCTTTGCACTTGGGTTTCAAAAAGAACTTCAATCAGACTTCTATCAACGAGTTTTCTTACTCAAAAGTGGCACATATGTGAGCTGGGCATACATTGGACACATGGTTAGAAAAATCTGACTAAGCTCCTACAGTGAATGTAATTTCACAGAGTACAGCATGTTCCCGGATCACCATCCTTGTTGATCCTGGAACAACATTCCAATTAACCAATCAGTACTGAGGGACAAGTTTACAGGAAATGTAGGTTTTAGGCTTACAACAGCAGTTAGGTGCTTCTACACCCTTGTTATTCAGCTGTCATTTCACACTGATTTTAGAGATAAATTATGGGTTAGTTTAGGGGTAGGTTTTTGGACAATAATGTTGATCCAGGACCAACAAAAGATGTTGACCTCACACCTTCATTGCTAATGATGACATTTGTGTCATGCACACTGTACACATAACCAAATATGCATAAAAACGAAGTATGGCCTTAAGAGTTTTTCAATAGATGCTTACCCACACTGAACATATCCACATGTCTGAAAATGCCTAAAGCATGTTACTGCATAAGCATAAAACATGATAAAAGATAACTGCGATAATACTGACAGACCAGATATAATAAAGTTCTCACACCATTTTTCTGTCACGCACAATCATTTTATTAGCAAAATATTCCACCACTCACTCTGTGTGTCCAGGTCACACTTAAAATTGCTATGGTCTAATACGCAACTATCATGCTTTTCCACAGGACAGCAACTGTAAATTTACAATATGTGTCGAATGACAAAACATGCGTCAGTTTCCGAACACTTCAATTTTCATCATCTGCAATACAACACTTGAAAATGCTGTTTTCAAAACTTTACTACTTGGGAGAGCATCTTCAAAAAGTTTTCAGTCTTAAGTTTTCAGTCTTAAGTGTGACCGGAATGCCAAAACAGAAAGAAGAATATACATTTTGGATTAAGGTGGACGCTTATAACGCAGACAGCTTGACAGGATTGTAAAATGGATTCCTGTGGACTGTAGAACACTAATAGGCTTATGTTCAGTGATATATGCATTATATAATGCCATTTGATGATTTAACGGTTTATTTGTTTGCCACAATAATGACTTTTATCTTAAGTTTGGAATATTGATATGTGAATAATAAACCATTTGAAAAAATTATTCTTCATAACCATTAATTTGGTTAACAAATTTTCCATTCACAAATTTCTCTCACCCCATCCATGTCAAAGGTGTAGAAGACTTGATCCACATAGCTGTTGGCTTCCTCGGTCATCCCCTGCATCTGCAGCATGGTCTTGAGTTCAAAGAGCGTGATGAGACCTGATGGCGATTCCCTCATGAACTTGTTGTACCAATGGTGCATGTCCTCAGCCAAGACTTCATCCAGGCTGGATCCGTGGGCACCCATACCTCCTCAGAGAGCCTCTTTCTAAATGAAATGTAGAATTGGTCTGTCAAATCCAGAAGTCCAACAGTAGCTGCAGTTTATTGAGTATGAGCTGTGAACAGTTTGCTGCTCCAATCCAGGATTGACTGTTGATGACGGCACAGAGTCTAAAGCCCTATAGACTAGGCAACTAAAAGGAGAGATAACCCTTTAATTGGATAACTGTTGAAATCTTCCAAGAACTAAAGGACATCTATGGCCATCAAAGAGGGAAATCGGAAAGTCTCCAGATGGACTTACCCCTCCCGCTTTGGGGGTCATGATTTGCAGTGATCCTGAACTTCCTGGCCTTGTCTGCAAGGGCTTAGCATAGAATGATCAATCACTTTCCATGGAGAGGTCAAGATCTGGCCAATAAGCTTAAATGTTCCTGGCCTCTCTGAGAAAACCCCGCCCGGGGATTTCTTGGGATGCAGAGTTCTTGTCTAGGGAAACCCTTTATAGAAGGCTATGTTTGAGTCCACCAAAGTTCAATGTGGAACGTAACTAGGGTGAAGGATATTTTAAGAAATGATTAAAACTGTATCAAGAGATACAATCTGTATCAAGGGGCCAAAAATAGCTGGACTCTGCTAAATTTAATACAAATTTGCACTGAAAGTCACTAAGTCGATGTTTAAGAAGTAATTAAGGCAAGTGGGACTATTATCATTGTTTGCATTTAAAGTTTTACATTTCTGTGAACTCATCCTGCCCCCTTTGTGCTTCAGACCTAAATAATACTTTGTTGAGAAGAGGTTTGCAAATAATTCTCTAAAAGATCAGACAGATTGTTCCACTGTGCAACATTCTTACAACCACCCAGAACAATCATCTAGAATCTCCTTAGAAAACATTTAGTAATGATTTATTAACATTATTATAGTTATTTTATATATTTTATGTTAGCATGTTTTAAAGTACACACAAGAAAAATAAACTTTTTGCAAACCTTTACAAAATTACAGCTTAATTGTGTTCACAATATTTGACACAAACGTCAAGTTTTTTAAAAAGAATGACTTTTTACAGACAATAAATATTATTATTTAAAACTCCATGTCAGTAGTTGTAATTAAAACTACTTAATTTTTTTAAATGTATATTTCATTGGCATTTAACCTTTTTTTAGGCAAAGATAAAGACCAAGTGTCATGTTTATCCAACACAGCTGACCCAAGTGCGACCCTGATCTCTGATCTGCATGAGCTTTCACTGGCATGTGCATGATCCATTCAGGAACACAAAGTAAAGTGCAACCTCACTGAGATTAAATGCAGAGGATAAATCAATCAGACTATCAAAGATCAGTGTCCCGTTATAGTAAATCTGGCTTCAGACGATTAACGATTTCCAAAACAGATTACATTAATTCTTTTGAGATTCTTGGGACTTCTTAAAAAACATCCCCTGCAATATACAACCAAATTAAATGATAGAAATTGATGCTAAATACAGAACATTCTGTAATATTTCTAATTTTGCAGTATTTCTATTTAATTATAAGTATTTATTGGTTTGAATAAAATGTGTCTCATTTGATATTTTAATTTATATAAAAATTTATTATTTTTGTACAATCTTAGTTAAGACTATAAGGCAAACAGTTTTAACGTCGAACAATTTAAAAAATAAACAGTAGCTTTTAGGATTAAAAATTGTGACTGATTGGAAACAGTTACTTTTTATACTTTGTGTTGAAAACATTTCTCCAATAAAACTGCAAGTCATCTGCTCAGGATGTTCTATTAATAAAAACGAGTAAATAAGAGGTAAAGTTGATTAATCGGACAGATGGCATGGCCAAATCATGCCACCCTCTCCCAATCTGATTTAAGCAGTAGAATGCTGATTACTGAATTAAATCTCCTGTTTTAATTCTCATTATCTCAATTTAATTAAGACTTTTACTTTACATAATGTTCAACATACACACTCAGTCATTAGGGTTAAAAATGTTTAGTAACAGATCATTGCTTGCTTGGCATGCTGAAATAAATTTTGCATATGTTGTCATCAGGGGCGGCGTTAGGGGTGGGCTAAGGGGGCTGGAGCCCCGAATGTTTTCAGTAAAGCCCCTAATGTTTTTATTACCACCATGCCATCAATGAGTTTTCATGCCCAATAAAGTAATTTATATTAGAATTTAATTGAATGAATGAATAAATAAATAAATAAATAAATATCTCTCGACTCTCACGTCTACAGTGTCTGTCAATTTACGCGTTGTCATTCACACCCGACAAAAACCGCCCACTGAGTCTAGTGCTTCTGACTGACATGTAAACTGGCCAACCATCGATGAGCGTCTGTACGATCCAGCCAATGAAATTAGATCTTTTGGAGCCAGGCGGTTTGTTGGCGTGTAGTATTTTACTAGATCAATTTATTTGAAAATTAAAATGGATATTTCAAAATTCTTCAAAAAAAAAAGGAAGTAAAACACCCCCAGCCAACACTTGAACGCCAAGATACAACACCTTCAGGTATCTGTAACTTTTAATCATAGTATTATATTTCTTTTTCGGTTTTAAATTGTGTCTGATTTAAGGTTACATGTTGAACATCTAACAACAGTTAACGGTTGCGCACAGTCTTTAGGACACACACACACAGAGCGGTTATAATGTTTGGTTAGCACGGTCTGTGGCAGACTTTTCGTGTCAGGGCAACAATTCAATAAACAAGATAATAAAAAAATACATATTTCACAAAGGAAATGGTTCCAAACAAAGCATGTTGTTGTGCTCTGCAGCAACACACAGCGGTGTTTACTGAATACATTTGCTTGAGTAAATGATTCACTGACCCATTCATAAAAACAGCTGCTTACTTTTTTTCTGAATGAATCATCTGTTTCGAACGAATCCATTGATTAAATGACTGACCGACTCACTCATTAAGGCAGTGGCTTGCCGCCACCTAGTGGCAAAGTACCATTCTAATTTTTTTCATCATTTCATATTTCTGTATTCCAAATTTTTTTTAATTTGATAAATTAGCCTCATAAGATTATTTATGCAATTTGTAAGTGCTGTGTAAGTGCTCCTTCAAAAATATAAGTGTATAGAGCCCTGTGTTTATAATTATACTTGGCTTTAAGTGTTTGTGTGTGTATTATGTATGTGAGTGTATGTATAAAGTAAGAATAAGGTAGCTTATAAAATGTAATATGTGCAGGAAGAATGGGTGAAGGTTTTTTTTTTTATTATTATTATAGATTCTTTATTCACCTTTTTTTATCTATTCTCACAAAAATCATGCCGTTAAATGAAGACTATTAAAACAATAATAGAGCTGAGCTTGCTATTTTACCATGACTTAGATGAGTCAGCAAGGAAAGAAGAGGCTTTAGAAGGTGAAAGGGATGATCTAGGAACACTGCAGACAGGCCCAAAAGCTTCAGCAGTATCCCTTTACCCAACTTGGAACACAGCAGAGAGCTTTTAATAAGAATTGGCTAAATGCATTTCAGTGGCTTGAGTATTTCGTATCCAGAAATTCTGCATTCTGCTTTTCTTGTCGTCTCTTTGGCAAGCATTATATCCGAAACAGCAAAGACACATTAACAAGTGCAGGTTTCTCCAACTGGAAAAGGGCTTTAGAATCATTCAGAGAGCATGAACAAAGTAGCCTTCATAAGGGTTCCATGACATGCTGGAAGATCTACAAAACAACTGAAACACATGGAGATATTACAGAACAGCTTCATAGAGCTAGTGTAGGAGATATAACTGAGAGTCGTGAATACTTCCATCGTGTTGTTGCTGTGACGTCATTTCTGGGGAAGCAGGGGATTGTTTTCCGTGTACATGATGAACAGAGCCAGAGTCAAAATCAGGGAAACTTGCTTGAGTGCATGAAACTTCTCAGCAGTACAATGCTCCATCCTATGCTACCTACCTGTCTCACTCTTCGCAAAATGAAATGATTGCATGTATTTCAGAAGAGGTCACAGAAAGCATCATAAAAGAAATGAGAAATTCAATGATGTATGTCAGTGCACTGCTTAATGTTTGCTTCTTATCCCTGTTCTACCAGGAAGAGTGTAGCCAGTCAGGCTTGATTGGAAAAGAAAAGAAAACTGAGAGACAGAGACAAAAAAAGTGAGATAGAGACACAACATCAGCATATGTGTCAGGATACAAGGGATAAACATTAAATAAAATGTTTTAAATTATTATTATTTTTTTATTATTGTTTTTGTATATTTTGAACAAGGTAAATCCTTCTGATTTATTAAAATAAAAAGTCACATACATGGATTTTTCTGGGCTAAGCCCCGGATCTCCACTGACCCTAGAACCGCCCCTTGTTGTCATAAAGAAGCTTTATTGGTATTATCTGTACAGAGTAGGCTAATATTGTTAAGAGATTATACTATTAGTGACAGCGTTAACTTTTCCCTATACTAAAAAGGTTTTTCAACAGCACAAAAGTGAATCTGTAAAACAGCGAATTAAAGTGATAGTTACATACTGTAGATGTAGCAGAGATTGGGTTGAGTAACCGCTGGCACCAGTCACTAAACACAAAACTAAGGCTGCAAAAGAGCAGTGCCTCCCCCTACTGGACACAAGAAACAAACTCATGCAGAGTGAACGCTAGGAATGTACCGAAACAAAATCGGACAATAATATACGATTATTTGATTTATTGACAACAATACTGATAGCTGGTGGCTAATTCATTACCATGAGTGTCAATTTAACACATTTAATATGAACAATTATAAAACAAAGAATGCGATAAGTGCAGAGTCGGCGTCAGAGCAGATCTACTGGAGGGGCATTGGATCATCGGCGGGGGGGCACTGTCGTTTGATAAATATTTTTTTTACGCATTGGCAACATCATAGTAGCATGGAAATCCAGACCTAAATCTGAAAGATCTATATAGAATGACAATGAACGATTTAGACTTGGGTTTTTATCTAAAAGAGGAACAGTAGACAGCGCTGAAATTTGCTGTTTTGCCGACCGGATACGGCAAGAGTCATTTAGCTCCAATGATCTTTATAGAATGACATTCTACCCTAGAATGTTAGCTCCAATGATCTATCTATATAGAACTGTGACGAGTGGGGCGGGGCTGAGAGCCGTGGGAACGGAGCGAGGCCGGTGGAGTGATTGGGAAATGAGCGACACCTGCTCCACTCACCGGTCTCGAGTCCCACGGAGGAGATTGGGAGGATACAAAAGAGGAGCGACGACAGTGAAGGACGATAGAGGACCAGTTCTGGGCTTTATTTTGTGTTTGGTTTTTGTTTGTGCGCGGCAGTCGACCGTGAGGGGCTGTCGCGCTGTTTTATCTTTATTTGGTTATTAAAGTTTTATTTGAATGTTCGCCGGTTCCCGCCTCCTTCTTCCCGTGACTATGGAGTTTTTTATTATTACAAGAATGTCATTGTATAATTTTTTTATTTTTATTTTTACCTGTCTGGATTCCTAATACACAACAGATGACGATTGTTAGTTTAAAACGTTCAGAATACGATTACATATAAGGTTAGTATAGCCTAGTTCAGCACTTTGCGAATGGACAGCGACTCAAGTAGCACGTAGTAGCCTATTCTCGCGTTCTACAAGTTCAGTAGCCTACATTTTTGGGAAACGCGCGAGGAATTGCGGCTAATGTTTATAACCTTGCACGTAGAGAGCGCTTTTAAGAGCTAAGATAGGCTAGGTTACATCGTTATCGGGAAACCCGGCCCAGAACAGATAGCCTAAACAACAGAACAGCACAGAAAATAATAATATAAATATAATATAGGCTAAATAAAAAACATAAAATAGGCCTACAATAAATAGCAATATATTTTTTTATACATAAATAATTAACAAATTACGACGACAAAAATAAAACACTGAATCAGTTTAAAGCTTTGAAAAACCGGCAAAAAAATGTCCCCATCAGACAAAGTTTTTTCGTATAGATGTTTCTGAAAACTTAATGTTTTTTTTCTTCATAAAACGAGTTGGACATCATCACACAAATGTCTGCGTATTAAATATTTTGGCGGTTGCCCGGTGCTAGCATTTGCAGAAGAAGCCAGCTCGGCTCTCATAGACCGTGGTACTGGTGGTCGTGGCCGGAGTATCTAAGTCTGCTGATTGACGAGGCTGCGAAGGTCTAACCATTTTCGTAAATCCAAATTTTTTTTATTTATTTTTTTTTTAGAAATTTTTAAAATTAGCTGCTAAGAACAGTCTATAATATAGACGGATAAACTGTTCTTCAACTTGAAATGGATTTTGCACGCGTGCTGCAAATCAAATGTAACAAGTTTACTCGGCGACCAATAAGCATTCACCATGACGAATCCTAGTAACGTGCCATGAACAACCAAAATTATGCATTTTCCCCATTCTTTTTATTTTATTTTATTTAAGTAACAGTTTGAACATTTAATATTAAAATAATAACTAAAAGGGATATTTTTTTTGGGCCACGCCATGGCCTGTGGGGGGGGCATCAATGACCGCTAAGGGGGGCACGGCCCTCGAATGCCCCACCACAGCGCCGGCGCTGGATAAGTGATTGAGTTGTACTGTAGCTTGGCTTGAATGTGACGTGATGGGATCATCGTTCTAGTCATAAATGAGAAGTCAAAGTACAGTACATGCTCGGAGTTTCGCCATTTTAATCAGACAGAACGGATTCTTTGCAATAAGCAATCAAAAAAATATATATCTAGAAATGTTTATTAACTTAATGGAAAAGGTGGATGGTTTTTATTTAGCTGGTTTTATGTATCCAAAGTTTGATTAAGGTGACTGTTCAGGTCTCGAGACGCTTTAAAGATGACTTCCGCATGAAAATTCTGAAAAACGTATTCATTCTTACATGTGCTTGATAATGAACGTGCCTTCTGGGTTTTCTGAATCTTCAGCTGAATTAAATCTATCTGCGATGTCCATCCAAAATCAGGGTGCACACTCCATGGATGAAACAAAATCAACCACAGATGAAGATTTTTATCCAAGATGCAGGTACTTTGAATGGACACTCTATTAAATACATTTATCTTATAAAAAAGTTGGGATTAGCACATTTTTTATGTGATTTTATGTATTAAGATTTGTTTTCTATTCCAGTTCAGTCCAGCAGGAGAGATCAGATTCACCAGATTTCAGCTGTGTATCTATGAGTGCCCAATCAATTGAACAGCCAGTAAATATTAAGAGTGGAGACACACAACCTGATCTCATGTATGAACATTGTTTAAAACATATGATTTATAGAATGTCATTTTTGATTTATGGCGGATATATTTTAGATCTGTTCTTTATTCCAGTTCAGTCCAGCAGGAGAGATCAGATTCACCAGATTTCAGCTGTGTATCTATGAGTGCCCAATCAATTGAACAGCCAGTAAATATTAAGAGTGGAGACACACAACCTGATCTCATGTATGAACATTGTATAAAACATATGATGTATAGAAGGTCATTTTTGATTTATGGCGGATATATTTTAGATCTGTTCTTTATTCCAGTTCAGTCCAGCAGGAGAGATCAGATTCACCAGATTTCAGCTGTGGGTCTATGAGTGTCCAGTCTATTGAACAGCCAGTAAATATTAAGAATGGAGACACCCAACCTGATCTTATGTATGAACAATGTATAAAATATGATTATAGAATAACATTTTTTATTTATGGTGGGTAAATTTGTTTTATTATATAATACTTTGTTAAGAAGTAGCCTGCATTCACAACAGTGTAAAAACTATTGATGGAATTATTAAGGTAGGCTAATGAGAAAAAACTACAAATATCAGTTTCTGATTCTTGATTCTCTTGATGATGTTAAGGTCAATCCATCCACCCAGATCAGACCTAACAGAACCTGTCTGCAATAAGGATGATGAGTTTATGAATCAACTACAAAGCACATATTCTGATTTCAGGTAAAATAATGTTTATTTTTATTTATTTATTTTAAATGCTGTAATGGGTCATAACACATTACTCAAAAACATTATAACTGACTTAAAATGTCATGGAACTGATGGTCTGTGTACAGTATGACGTAGAAAACAAACAAAAATGTTTAATGGAATAATTTGGTATTTTAACTGATACAGCTATAAATCTAATTCTGCTGAAGTCCTTAAGGCACTGAAATCAAATCTGAGGAAGAAGTTTCAGTGTCTGTATGAGGGAACATCAAAGCAGGGAAACCCAACACTCCTGAATGAGATCTACACAGATCTCTACATCACAGAGGGTGAAAATGGAGAGATCAGTAATGAACATGAGATGAGACAGATTGAGACGCAATTAAAGAGAGCAGCAACAGAGGACACACCGATCAAATGCAATGACATTTTAAGAGCTTTACCTGAACAGGACAAACCCATCAGAACTGTGCTGACAAAGGGAGTCGCTGGTATTGGAAAAACCGTCTCTTTGCAGAAGTTCATCCTGGACTGGGCTGAAGGGAAAGAAAATCAGGACAGCCACCTCATATTTCCACTTCCTTTCAGAGAGCTCAATTTGATACAAGACCAAAAATGTAGCCTTTTAGATCTTCTCCAGTGTTTTTTCACAGAAATAAAAGAACTGGATATTTTCAGCAGTGAATATAAAGTGTCATTTTTCTTTGATGGTCTAGACGAGTGTCGCCTGCCTCTAAATTTTCACTGCAATGTGAGGTTATGTGATGTACGTGAATCAGCCTCAGTGGACGTGCTGCTGACGAACCTCATTGTGGGGAATCTGCTTCCCTCTGCTCTCATCTGGATCACCTCCAGACCAGCAGCAGCTGGTCTCATCCCTTCTGAGTGTGTCCATCGAGTGACAGAAGTGCGAGGCTTCAGTGACCCACAGAAGGAGGAATACTTCAGAAAGAGAATCAGTGATCAGAGTCTGGCTAACAGGATCATCTCACACCTGAAGTCATCAAGAAGCCTCTACATCATGTGCCACATCCCAGTCTTCTGCTGGATCTCAGCCACTGTTCTAGAGAAGATGTTGAGAGAAACAGAGAGAGGAGAGATTCCCAAGACTCTCACTCAAATGTACACACACTTCCTGATCATTCAGACCAACATCAAACATGAGAAGGACTATGAGAAGACAGTGAAAGATGACATGATTCTCAAACTGGGGAAAATAGCTTTTCAGCAGCTTGTGAAAGGAAATCTGATATTCTATGAGCAAGATTTGAGAGAGTGTGGTATTGATGTGACAGAAGCATCAGTGTATTCAGGATTGTGCACTCAGATCTTTAAAGAGGAGTTTGGGCTCTTCCAGGGGAAGGTGTACTGCTTTGTTCATCTGAGCATCCAGGAACATCTAGCAGCTCTATATGTGCACCTCTCTTTCACAAACAACAACCTAAATGTGTTTGATGATATCCCCAAACAGAGACCACGATTTAAAGTTCTGAACTTGATTCAGAATAATCCTCCAAAACATGTTTTATCTGAGCTGCATCAGAGAGCTGTGGATGAGGCTCTGCAGAGTAAAAATGGACATCTGGACCTTTTCCTGCGTTTTCTTCTGGGTCTGTCAGTGGAATCTAATTATGTTCTTCTACAAAGTCTAATGAAGCAGACACTAAGCAGCTCTACCAGTAATAACAAAACAGCCGAATACATCAAGAAGAAGATCAGCACCAGTCACTCTCCAGAGAAATCTATCAATCTTTTCCACTGTCTAAATGAGCTGGGTGACCATTCACTAGTGGAGAAAGTACAAGATTATGTGAAATCTGGAACACTGAGTGACGCCAAATTCTCTTCATCTCAGTGGTCGGCTGTAGTTTTTTTGTTGTTGACGTCAGAGACAAAGTTGGATGAGTTTTATCTTAAGAAGTTTGTTGGAAGAAGAAGTAAATCTGAAAATGTGAAAGTTCTTCAGAAGCTGCTGCCTGTGGTAAAAGAATCCAGATCAGTTCAGTAAGTATCTCTGAGAACAATCACTTAACTTTTAAAAGGATAGTCCACCCAAAAAGCAAGCCAGTATGAGTTTATTGCTTTTGTGCATAATAAAAGATGATATTTGATAATTTATTTCAAAATTTCTTCTTTTGTGTTCAGCAGAAGAATGAAACTCATACAGGTTTAGAACTAGAATGAGTAAATGATGACAGAATTTTCATTTTTGGGTGAAATATCCTTAAGGCTGGAATGCACTACACAACTTTTTAAATCTGAACAGATTTTAAAACACTGGGCATTATACACTTACTGACTAAAAAGCTACAGAGGAAAACTGGCCGTCAAACATTAAACGACTGAGGATCGTACCAGACTTTAAAGTCCCTCTCATCACAACAAACATATGACGAAACTGGGACTTGTTGCTAGGAGATGCGTGACAAATGAAAAAGCATGTGTTTTCAAATCGTCTCAAAACATCAAATGTTTGTTATCATCAGACTAGATGGAATCATAGTGTGAAGCTAAAAAATCTAAGTCTGTTACCATCATACAGTACATTATTTGATGTTCTATTAAATCTGTCAACTTAAATATGCAGACTGTTTCTAAATTTCAGCAACTAGCATCAACTTCTCCAGACTGTAGATCAGGCCAAAAATCATATATAGTGTATTCCAGCCTTGAGAGAACATACAGAAAATAAAAGTTACAGAAAAATCACTTGTTATCAGTCTGTGGTGTTTAACAAGTGTGTTCTCTACAGGTTGTGTGATTGTGACATCGCAGATGAAGGTTGTGCTGCTCTGGCTTCAGCTCTGAGATCAGACTCCTCACAACTGAGAGAACTAAACCTGTCTGATATTAAACTAGGAGATTCAGGAGTAAAGCAGTTATCTGCTGGACTGGAGAATCTGCACTGTAAACTGGAAATACTGTGGTAAGAACATTTCTCTATACCTTTGTCCTCAACAATAAATGTCATTAATGTTTTTAAAATAAATGTTATAAATGTAATAATCATTAACAATTACCACACTACATCTAAGCACAAAATGACTCTTCATTAATCTCCATCTTCTGATTTCCTACTCCTGTTTTTAAACCCCAATAACCATTTACCGGAAGTTTGTCTTCTGGCTTTTTAAATAATACTCCATTAGGGTCTTATTTTTGTTCTTGCCCTGAAATCAAAATTAATATGTTTGATCCTTCACAAGAAAAGTTGGTCATACAGTAGGGGTGTGACGAGACACTTATCCCACAAGACGAGACGAGACTCGAGACTGGGTTCACGAGAACGAGACAAGACAAGATTTTTAAACTTTTTTTTTAAAGAAGTCCTCATTGATGAAATATATAGTGGAAAATTGTCTTTCATTCAACTGAAAAACTAGCCTGGGTGCCAGCCCGAACCCCGCCCACAACATTTTTTGGACGGGAACATTTTTTGGACTGCCTAGAATATGAGTATGACGAAGTCAGGCTACTGAAAAACACAAAATGCAAAAAAATAAAGGTGCATATTGAAATCAAATTGTACTTTAAACATCTATTTTAATCAATTTTATGCAGGTTTAAACATGTAAACACTGAAAAAGGTTTTTCCAAAAACTCAACTGACATGCAAGTAATTGCACAAAATTATATAGTATACATAAAAATAAATAATAAACAACACAAATAATATCCCTTTAAAGTAGCAGTCACGTGCCACGAGATCTCGTCACACCCCTATCAAAATTATCTAAAATAATGATAGTCCTTCCTCTGCAGATCATGTTAACTATGTACTTAATATATTTTTGGGTAAGGATTAAGGTTTGGTTTAGGGTTACTTGCATGTAATTCATAGTACAGAAACGGCCCTTCTAAGAGTAGTGAACGACCTCCTCCTTGCTTCTGATTCGGGGGCCTTCTAATGTGAACTGAAATATTTTGATGGACAGATGTCTGTAATGTGTAATTGTTCTCAGGTTGAGGAATTGCGGTGTCACGGATAAAGGTTGCGCTGCTCTGGCTTCAGCTTTAAGTTTAAACCCATCTCACCTGAGAAAACTGGACCTGTCTATGAATGAACTAGGCAATTCAGGTGTGAACCTGCTGTCTGCTGGACTGGAGAATCCTCAATGTAAACTGCAAACACTGATGTAAGATCATAGGACTCTCACACATAACAATGTAAACTAGGGATTTACAATGTAAAGCTGGAGTTTTTACTCCAACCCTAATCAAACACACATAAAACAACTAATCAGGGTGTTCAGGATTACTTGAAACTAACAGGCAGGTGTGTTGGAGCAGGGATGGTTTAAAAAAGTACACTTCCATAATTTACTTAAAGTGCTTTATTTTCACACACTATTTTTGTACTTAATATACAAAAAAGGATTATTTAGTATTTCTTATGATAAACTTGAGATTAATTAAGTGTACTCAACTGTGCTTTTTTGGGACATCATGAATATGAGCTAAAATGCACTTTTAACATACTTTCTCTGTATTTAAAAAATGTATTTTCAACACTGCATCAATATTGTGACATGGTCAGATCCCGGACATCATAGCTTTAGACAAGCAGCATGTCATGGCACTACATAAACATTATTTCAAGATCAGTGCATCGATTTATTTTGTGCATAGGCTTGTTTGAATCGAGATAAACTGCTCTAAATATCTATATGCGATTAACTGTGCTTTATTAATGTTTCACAAAGTTTCAATCCAAAACGTTGCACAAAGCATACTGTGTGTACTGTTAACATTAGCATAAGTGAAATGGTTCTTACAAAAACTTAAAATTGAATATTTCTATATGTCAGCAAATTTTAAAGCCATTGTTAAGAGTAAACAAACTTTCCTTGTCCAAGTCTTTGCTCCTACCACTGTTTTATTTAGCCTCACCTAAAAAGCATCCATCTTTGCTCCTCTCCATTTTCCTCCTTTCTCCTCTTTAGTTGTATGAAGAAAAAAAAAAGGCCACTAGCGTGAGGCTGCCTCCGCAACAAGAAACTATGAGGGGCCATACAAGCCATAATTCATTCTGGCATTCTCACACACTTACATTTTCCTTTCACCTACATATATTTTTGCTTTCACACACATACATTCTCCTTTCACGTACATATATTTTTGCTTTCACACACTTACATTCTCCTTTTACATACATATATTTTTGCTTTCACACACATACATTCTCCATGTACATACATACATTTCTACTCTCGCACACACATACACTCTCTTTTCAACAAACATGCATACATATATATAGAGACAGAGAGAAAGAGAGAATGTATGTATGTCTAAAGAAAATATGTGTATGTAAGAGAAGAATGCATGTATGTGTGAGAGAGAGTATAGTGGAAATGGAAGGCGTATAGTGGAAACAGGCAGGTCAGACGCGATCAGAGTCACAGAGACAGGTCCTGATTAGCATGGCAGAGGTAGATGAGGAAACCGCAGAAGTATTTCAGCAAGCTATGTGGGTTTTAAAAAATAAATAAATAAATATTATCATTGTGAAAAGTTTACATGGTCTCGTCCCCTGAGCGTGAATATATTCTAAACAGGAATTTTTATCAAGTCTTTTTAAATTTGGGGCAACAACGTCACCAAATATTTAGCAATGAAAATCACCAACATGCTTAAAAACTCTGCAAATAAATGTTATTGCACTTATTTTCAAATAATCTGTTTTAAAAAATGTATATCACTATCATTTCATTTTTTTTCATCAATGGATCCTTGTAATTTCTTTTTAAAAAAAGTAATGACCCTATACATTTTAATGCTACTGTAAATATAATACCAGTCCAAACTCAAAATAATAATCAACCTCAATAGTCTGTGAAGACAATTAGACTACTTTTTGTTTGATGGGGGGTGGTGAGGTACCTGAATAATGGGTAGGGGGGTGCTGGCCCAAAAAAGGTTGAGAACCACTGAGCTATAAGAACAAAACAAGTGACTGATTTGCACTTTAAATGTGTTCTTCCTTTCTAATAATGGAATAACTGCTAAAGTGATCTATGATGATGTATTTGTTCTCTAATCTCTGTAGATTGAGAGACTGTGGCATCGCAAAACAAGGTTGTGAATTTTTGGCTTCTGCTTTAAAATCAAATCCCTCACACCTAAGAGATCTGTATCTGTCTGATAATAAACTAGGAAACTCAGGAGTGGAGCAGCTATCTGCTGCATTGAAAAATCCTCACTGTAAACTGCAGAAACTGAAGTAAGGCCATACACTGCATGACTTTTGCACATAAAACACAAAATATATACAAATAAATGTAAACATCCAAAGTATATTTTAAGGTATTTAGCTGCTGTGTTCAGGTGATTGAGCTGTAAGTGTTCAAACACATCAGCTACTACTCAGTAACTTGATACTGATAGTCACACTAAAATACACACTTTCACATCACAGTCAACATTTAAATCTCATGACTTTAAACAGACCCAACCTCAACACAGTAAGAACTATGATAAATGAAGACAATGTTGTACAAACACACATCACAACTCCATACATTTGTAGTTTTGTAGTTTTGTAAAGGTAAACTCACCTATGTAATGAATGTTATCAATGTTGCATGACAATACAGATATGTAAAAAAAAAAAAAAAATTAATTATATTGAAATATTTAATTTAATTATACCGCTTGAATGAGTCTTAAGATTGTCCCATAGATTGTGCTCTGTGATATTTTAGACTTTAGTTCAATGATCCATCTAATATGGATTTGACAGGTGATGAGTTTTTTTTTTGTCTGTTTGTTTGTTTGTTTTTACAGTTTTTTTTTTACTCTGTGTTCTGATGAGAGAGTAATAAGTGTGCCATTTTCTACAGGTTGACTAATTGTGGTGTCAGAAATAAAGGTTTAGCTGCTCTGACGTCAGCTCTGGCATCAAACCCATCACACCTGAGAAATCTGAATCTGTCTGAGAATAAACTTCAAAATTCAGGAGTGGAACTGCTCTCTGATGTACTGGAGAATCCTCACTGTAAACTGGAGATACTGTGGTAAGATCATCAATTCATTAGCAGATGAAACGTGATGCCCCATACTTAATGTATGTGAGTCACAATATCATCTCGTCTCTGAAATTGGATGATTGGATTTCTTAGCGTAAGGAGTTTCATGCAACCGGGCATGAAATTGGACTATTTTATATAGCCTTTAAAAAATTGCTGACCTGAATGTTGATTGGACAGTGGGCTTTCAATAATAGACTCTGTGTGAGTGAATAGTCTAATTTTTCTCTACAGGTTGAGGAGGTGTAATGTAACAGATGCAGGTTGTGATGATCTGGCTTCAGCTCTGTTATCAAACCCCTCACACTTAAGACAGCTAAATCTGTCCTGGAATAAACTAGGAAATGCTGGAGTGAAGCTGCTCTCTGATGTACTAAAAAATCCTCAATGTAAACTCGAGTCACTGAGGTAAGATCATCTCTCTTTATCACCTTTCTCCTAAGTAAAACATTATTTATGATAATGTAATAGTTTAACTGTTTAACTCACTCTATACTTACAGTGCTGTTAAATACATTGGATTTAACTTGTTGCCGAAAAAAATAAAAAAATAAAATCCAGTAAAGTCCAGTCAATCTTCACACTAGGTCCAAAAAATAAATAAATGAGAGAATGTGAGAGAGAGAGAGAGAGAGAGAGAGAGAGAGAGAGAGAGAGAGAGAGAGAGAGAGAGAGAGAGAGAGAGAGAGAGAAAAGAGTACATTTTATTAATATATTAAAAGGATAGTTCACCCAAATATGAAAATTCTGTCATTTATTATTCACCCTTATGTCGTTTCAAACCAGTAAGACCTTCGTTCATCTTCGGGACATAAATGAAGATATTTTTGATGAAATCTGAGAGCTCCACGTTTAAGGTCTAGAAAGGTGCCAAGAACGTTGATAAAATAGTCCATGAGACATCAGTAGTTCAACTGTAATTTTATGAATCTACGAGGATACTTTTTGTGTGCAAAGAAAACAAAAAATAACTTTATTTAACAATTCTTCTACTGCACTTCACCCTAGCACCATTTTGGAGAGTATCACAGCGTATGTGCGTGCTTTCCTCTGAACATAAACAAGACGCAGTGCATGCGTGTTCTAGGTCAGCAGCATTGTTTACATGCACATCAGAGTATGTGCATGCGCAGTGATACTCTCCTTCACACCTACAGGACATTCCAAGGCAGTAGCATAAGCCAGGAATAAAGCATCTACTATCCAGCAAGATAGTCTCTGCTTTGTGACTGGCAGCCCTTTCAGGAATCCTCCAATCCACTCAAAGAGCTGCTCTGGTTGTTTGAACAATTCAGAGCGCTCAACGTACACTCTGCGTGTCCTAACAGGACACAGTACTGTAATTTGATTCCCTGCTTGCCATCTGCCGCAGGGAGAGCTAAGAGGGAAATAACCTGGGCTCTCAACTTGTTCAACAACTCCTGAAGAAATGTTAGCACGTGGGACACGTCACAGGAATATGGATCCAGGCTTTGTGTTGAACACTATTTAAGGGTGTAAAGGTATAAATGGCACTCTAGCCTCTAGAATGTTACACTGATAATTCAATGTTTGAAACATTTCAGTCAGGCTTTCACAAATGCCATTCCACAGAGACTGCACTTTTGAAGGTTTTTAATGATATTTTAATATCCTGTGATTCAGGGGATTCTGCAGTTCTTGTGCTCTTAGATTTGATGGCCGCTTTCAATACAGTTGACCATGCTGTTCTCATTGATCAATTAGAACATTACAATGATTTAAGAGGTGTAGCTCTAGATTGGTTTAAATTGTATTTTGCAAATAGGATTTTTTCAGTCAAGATAGGTGAACATTACTCAAGTAATGCTTTTTTGCCCTGTGGGGTTCCCCTGGGTTCTATTTTGGCGCCTTGTCTTTTTTTCTCTCTGTATGCTCCCTCTTGGTTCAATTTTTAGAAAACATGGGCTGTCATTTCACTGTTATGTGGATGACACTCAGGTTTATCTGCCTGTTAAACAAAATTCTGTGGGTTGTGAATCTCTTATGGCTTGTTTGGTGGATGTGAAGGCTTGGCTTTCATTATTTATTTTTTTTTTTTAATTTTTAATGAAAAGAAAACTGAAATTATTGTTTTTAGCCCATCTGAATTTTCAGACTCTCTGAAATTGGATTTGGGTGGGATGTCACTGTGTCTGAAATCATGGGTAAAAAAACCTGGGTTTCATTTTTGATGATGACCTAAAGTTTGACCATCAAATTAATTTGGTTGTCAAAACTTCCTTTTTTTATCTGCGTTTGCTTTCTAAAGCAAAGACTTTTCTTTCTTTTAAAGATTTTGAAAAAGTGATTCACGCCTTTATTTTATCTAGGCTGGACTATTGTAACTCACTTTATTTTGGGATTAGACAGACAGCTTTATCCCGTCTGCAGCTTATTCAAAATGCTGGGGCTCGGCTCTTGAGTGGTCAAAAAGAGGCAGCATATTACTCCTATTTTACGCTCACTACACTGGTTGCCTGTTCATTTTAGAGTGGATTTTAAAATTTTGCTCCTTGTTTATAAATCTCAAAATGGTTTGGCCCCTACCTATATATGTGAGTTACTGAATAATTATCAACCCATTAGATCCCTTCGGTCTTCCAACCAGGATCTATTGGTTATTCCTAAATCGAGGCTGAAGTGCGATCATGCTTTCTTTTTTTGTGATTAACTTTTTATTTTTTTTATTTATAACCACAATTCACAATCTGAAAGCGATGAAAAAAAAATTACATTTTCATTTCTTTATATATTCCAAAATGTCAGAAGAAAAATATTGCCATGCATCAATAGTCCCAGGCCTATCTCCGTTCATTCATGCCATTGTGCATTCACAGGTCACTTTCCCAAGGAGGCTATTTATCCAAAAAAAATTTGCACATATGTTCGGGGTAAACCAGTTTTGTATTATTGTCTTCTTATAGGTCGATTGCAGTTTCATTTTAAACTTCTTGTAAGGAGATATGTAGCTCTATGGATGACTTTGAAATAGATAAGACGATGAACCAAGTTTTTAGAAGTTAAGATTAGATTAGACCACACCCTCTCCCAGTCGACGATAAGTCTAAATCTGTTAATTCACGATTCCATATAGATTTAATAGAAAGAGTCTTTGCAGTGTGATCATTAAGTTTGGTGATCGTGCTTTCTGTATTGCTGCCCCCAGGCTTTCCACTCTCCATTAGACAAGCTTCTTCTGTTAATATTTTTAAGTCTAGGCTAAAGACGTTCTTATTTTCTAAAGCGTATGGCTGATGGGATATTTGTATGATTTATAATTTTATTGTTTGTTTGTTGTGTGGTTTTTCTGTTTTTAATGACTTACTGGAAAGCACATTGGTGGACAGATGTTGAAATTAATTGTGCTATATAAATAAATTGTCATTGTTAGATGTCATAGAATGGTATTAGTGACTCTTGCGGGAAGCTGGCTAGACTCCTGTCGAGGGGCCAAACATGGAGGCTCCACAACTGTGACTGGGAGTGCCAAATCTTGCCCCTAGATTGCGAGAAAAGATCTCTCCTCAGCAGTATTGGCCACAGGGTTGCAGACAGCAGCTGAATTAGTTCTGGGAACCAAGTCAGGTTTTTCCATAGAGGGGCCACCAGAAGGAGAGAGCATTTCATTTCATCCCTTGCCGAAGACAGACCAAATCATTTGAACAAACTGGGGACTCTCCACTCTTCTGGAGCTATATTGTCTCTGGATAGCATGTCCGCTACCTGGTTTAATTTGCCCAGGACATGAATTGCTCTTAAAGGAAGTAGTTTGATCTGTGCCCAAAGCAGGAGACGTTGAGTCATCCTGTAAAGGGGACGTGACGGGAGCCCACCTTGGTAATTGATATAAGCTACCACTGTCATTATTTGAACGGACCAGGATGTGATGTCCCATAAATGCTGGCAGAAAGGTTTTCAGGGCCAGACAGACTGCCATTATCTTGAGGCAGTTCATAGGCAGGCGTTGCTCATGGATCGACCAGGAGCCAAATGTCAGGTTGCCCTCGTACAGAGCGTCCAAGCCCGAGTCAAGTCAAGTCAAGTCAAGTCACCTTTATTCATATGGCGCTTTTAACAATACAGATTGTGTCAAAGCAGCTTTACAGTATTAAATAGAAAAAATATTGTGTAATGATACAAAAGGCCAACAGTAAACACTCAATTTCTGTTAAAGTCAGTTCATCATTGATTCAGTGATGTCATCGAACTCAGTTCAGTTCAAATAGTATCTGTGCAAACCGAGCTTGAGGCATCCGTCGTAACTATCATCCTTCTGGAGGTCATCCCCAGCTGAATGCCTGATTGAAACAGGCAAGCAGTCGTCCAGGGGACTATGGCTTTGACCTAGCAATGGGTCATCCTGATATAACGCCATCCCAGGCGCCAGGCATGGGAAGGAACAGAAGTTCTGAGCCATTATTGGAGCGGCTGCATGAGCAGCAGGCAAAGGGGAATCACTGAGGTTGCAGCTGACATAAGGCTGAGCAATCTCTGAAACACCCTGAAAGAACGCACAGTCCCCAACTTGAATGATGCTCTCACTGTGCCCATCTGGATCGTTTAAGAGTTCCTTGGATTTGCTCATATTTACTCTA
This sequence comes from Cyprinus carpio, assembly GCF_018340385.1. Lineage (NCBI taxonomy): Eukaryota > Metazoa > Chordata > Actinopteri > Cypriniformes > Cyprinidae > Cyprinus > Cyprinus carpio. Next base: position 6,294,651 of record NC_056611.1, read on the forward strand.
TGGGAATAGCCCGATGGCCACAGGAGAAGGCTGGATCTCTTCTGCTGCCAGTACTCCTTCTATGGTGGAGAGCAGGCAAGCCTCAGCCTTCTTAGCCTTCTTGATTGCAGAGTCAGAGATGGTCTCATCGCTGAAGGATAAAATTCTGACAAGATGGCACTCTGGGCAGACTTACAGTATATATCAGTCGGCTCCTCCCATTCTGGTGGGCTCTAGCACCATTGGTTTGTGTGGCTACACAAGCATTAACTAATCAGGCTTCTGTATCAGAGGAAACAGGAGTACACCCATAACCTTCAAGTGACGCAACGGGAGTTCCTGTTCGATAGGGAACTGTTTGTACTACAAACCAGTGTATTTATAATTAATTGTGTGTGTTAATTATTACGTGTTCATAATTAATACATTAAAATAATATGGTAAGAAACACCAGTTTACAAGAACAGTTGAAAGCGAATGAGACAGGAAGCCAGACACATTAAATTTAAAAAAGACTGCGCCTGCATATGCGGGAAAAATAAGGTGGATATAAACCAGCACTTTCATCCAACCCACATTTCCAGCACACATAGCATCTGGTTAAATGTGTTTTCAGGCCATTGACTGCATTACTGAAGTCATTTTTTACACACCGATTACACAGTATCATTGTGCAAACTACAAAGTGTGTAATCATCTTCCCTACAGGCTGATTAATTGTGGTGTCACAGATGAAGGTTGTGTTGCTTTGGCTTCAGCTCTGGGATCAAACACTTCACACCTGAGAGAACTGGATCTGTCTGATAATAAACTAGGAGACTCAGTGAAGCTGCTTTCTGCTCTAAAGGATGATCCATATTATAAATTGGACAGACTAAACTGTTATTGTGAGTATATTTCATACAATTACTATATACAATATTTAACCACCCCCCCCCACACACACACACACAATAATAATATTCTAACTCTTACAGTATCAAAGTGACAAAGGAAAAGTTGTTTATAGATGTTTACTGTCTAATACTCCATATGTTACTATCTGTGTCTTATACTGTAGGACTCTCAGTATTTATATGACAGTAAATTTTTTTCAGGATAAGCTGATGGTGAATAAAGAGCTGCTACAGAGACGTCACAGTAACAATCAACAGAGAATGAAAGCACAGTCATCTCTTTGTGGGACTTTTCTTTTGGTTTACATCATCAGATTTCCATATCTAATACACTTCCTGAAATAAGAGTGAAATGTGATGTTATTATTTTAATTTGTGTATTAGACTTTTAAAACGTTTAGGAGAAGGTGAAAATTTAAGAGAAGGTGAAAGAAACTTAAGAGTTTTACCTTAGAGAAATTAAAGAGCTGGTTATATTCAAGATAATAATTTCTTGCTGGTGTCACCAGCCAAGTGCAACAAAGAAAATGCAAATAATTTCACCAAACATTTATGTCTGTAAAACATTTTATTACTTACTAGTAATATAATTCTAATATTTCTGGTAGCAATACTGCCCCCTACTGGACATAAGACCAAAAACAATGCAGGTTCTAACATTGGATACACTGACACAAAAACTACAGAAATACATACATACAATCATTCATTTTTAATAAATGAATTAACATCAACTACTGATGACAACACAGGCTAGCTGCCATTACAGACCGTGCCCCACCCCAATCAGCACTTACTGTTACAGTAGAATGAGTAATGGACTGGTTATACAGTAGTTGATCCGTCCACAAGAGTGTGAGGGTGGTTGAATAAGAGTTTTTTTTTTTTTTAATCTACTTGTAAATGCTCTGTGAATTAATCTTTCATGTTTGACTACTTATAAACTTAAGAATTACACACAAAAAAAATTCTAATTAATAAACAAAAAAAGGTCCAAAAGCTCTAACTAAGGTGGTGCCCTCTAAAAAAGATAAACTTTGTACCTTATTTATCAGGAAAAATAATTCAGATCATCTGGATTATAATACAGATTATTTATATTTTTCATGTAGAAATACAGTAAAATAATTCCATTAAAGCACATTTTTTAAAGCACATTTTTTTATTTAAAAAAAGCATTTAAAAAAATTTCACACACCTACAAAGAATTGCTCCACAGTGCTTAAAAATGGTCCAATGGAGATCAATAAAAGTAAAGTACACTTATAGTATTATTATAGAAATTCATCCTGGAGCAACATGGAAGTTAACACCATAACAACAGAACAGGTTTGGAAGTTCCATATTCAGTGTTTCGATAATCTTTTGAGACTCAAATTGTGACAAATGTAAACCTCCATATTTCTTAACAGTAGGCTACATCTATCTATTCTAAAATATATTATTATTATTACTAATGCAAAATCTGTTTTACTCTACTGTTTTCCATTAAGTGTTTTGAAAGTGTTAAATATCTACAATTTTTATATAAAGTTTGTAAAACATACTGTATGATCACTGGATTTTTTTAAGTGAACCCATAAAGACTGAGTTAATTATTAATGGTGGGTTATTATTATTATTATTTAGAGATCTGTTAAAGAGTGGGGAAGGCAGTCAAATGAAATAATGTGATGTTTGGAATGTTTTGTTTTCTGATGAAGGGACGTGGTTCAATTTAAAACATCCATCTTGTAATTCAAGTTTTGCTTATTTATCCAGCTGAAAAAAAGCAAACAAAAAACAAGAAAATCATAGTCAGTTCTACTAATAAAACAAAAACAGATTTATTTTATATTTGGAAGTCCTTTTAATAATTGTAATATTATCAATAACTGTTTTGAGTGTATTATTATTTATTTAGAATTTATTATTCTTATTTTGTTTTAAAAATATCTCCTCACCTTCCATGTGGAGTGATGTTGGTTTGATATAGAAAGAGTCTCCCGTGTCTCGATCATACAAGTGTTGGAGCAGCACATTTTTGACCATCTTTAGACTCAAAGTGTAGCGTATCAACTCGTCATGTTCTAAAGGCATCATGAACTTGAGCTTGAACTGGCCTGTAGTATTCCTGTATGGAAACACAGCATTAAAAGGTAATTTCGGTCAAATTTAACTTGATATAATTGAGATGTGTTTGTCTGGGTTGCACCAAAAACATGTGGACAAAGGCACACTACAGTATGCACAAGCAAAGGCTTAAAGGCACACTACGGTATGCACAAGCAAATAAACTGAAAAGCAGGCCTAAAATATGACAGTGGAGTGTGAAATTGACTCACTGAAGATTGTTTATGGTGACACTGGAGAAGTACCGCTCCAATGCAGGAGAAGAATTGTAGACTCCTGTCAGCTGAGGGTTCATCATGGTGTATGGGAGAGACAGACATATATTGACTAATTAATCATACATGTAACTAGCAAAAAAAATAAATGTTTTTCCATTCTTCTCCTGGATGTCTAGCTTATCTAATACATCTTGAGTCATTCTACTACTGAGCTGTAAAAAAAAAAAAAACAGATGTGTAGATAAACAAAACATCTCAAATATGCAGTGCCCCCAGGAACAGCACTGAGAGAGAGAGAGAGAGAGAGAGAGAGAGAGAGAGAAGACAATGCCACTTTGAAAGCATAAGGGCAAGTTGTGGCACATCCCACTCAGGCTGGTTAGTTCACCCACAAAATAAACATTTTGTCATTATTTACTCACCCTCACTAATAAGTACCAAACCTCTCTGACTTACTTTCTTCTGTGAATCACAAATGGTTTTTTTTTTTTTTTTTTAAAGAAACTCTTGATTTGTGCAACACTTCTAAACAGTGATGATGTCAAATGAAAGCATTGTTCATTCTTTATAAAAAATATAATGTATAGTAGTGGCCAAAATTATTACAGCACTAGTATTTTGACCAACTAAATGGTTTTAAGTCAGTTATTTATTTCTATCTTTTGCTGTAGCGACCTACCTGCAAAGCTGCCTGAAAAACTATGCACTAATGCACCAAGGGTAAAAGCTACTTTAAACGCAAAGGATGGTCACAATAAATGTTGATTTAATTTAGTTATTAGAAGTAATTTGATAAAGAAAATCTATTTGATTATTTTTTGACAGCATCCTCATGTTACAGTATTTTTACACAAGTGCCTAAAACTTTTAACAGTACTGTAGTTTTGCAGGTAGGTCTCTTGAAGCATCTTGAAGACACTGTCACAGTTCTTCTGTATTTAGTCTGTCTCAGTTTGTTCTGTTTCTTCATGTCATTCCAGACAGACTGAATGATGATGATGAGATCAGATCTCTGTGTCAGATTTCTTGTGTAAACAAAAATCTCACTGGATTATTACAATTAAAGGCATGATGAATGTTTGGAAATGTAAACTGATATTTCCTACTGACAAACTACAACAAAAGATAGAAATCACTGATTTAAAACCATTTTAGCCAGAGAAAATACTAGTGTTTTTGGCCACCATTGTGGGTGCATGCACACACACGTCGCAGGAGTCTCGTTTGCACTAAATGTGGAACATTCATTTAGTTTCAGATTCAGGATTAGTCAGGGAAATCATGTGAAACATTTGAAAAAAAAAAAACAAAAAAAAAAAAGCATGGTGAATATTTATTCTTTAAATCCATGTTAATTTAAAAATAAATTTATGTCTCTGACTTCTTCAAACTTCGGAGTATGATATGTGTGTAGTTATGTAAAGCGTACAAATGGGTTTCTCAAACCTACTTTACAGGTACAGTATCTATAATAACGGTCAGATCATTCTTGTATTTACCTGCTGTGTCAGCTCTATTATAGTCTTTTCGTCCTGAGTGTCTGAATGGAAACTTTTAGCGTCCAGAGTGAAATTCCCTTTGAAGAAGCGCGGCACCACAAATGATGATTTGTCATATTTTTCATCCTCATCATCATGACCAACTTTAAAACACAGAGGGTTGCAAAACAACAATAAAATACAATCAGAATCTTACACAGGAATAACGTCAGAAACATATGTTTGTACAGACATATGAATATGATGACATATGAATGTATAGAGGAACGCTTCTCTGATCTCATAACTTCAAACATCAGTGTCATAAGATCAAGCCAGATATGACTGGTGTCAGCTAAGAATTCAGGATGCACTTGGCCTACCAAAAATAAATTTCATTTAATAATAAATTAATTAAATGTATTTAATAAATCAACACTCACAAAAAAATGTGAGTAAAATGTGTATTTAATGTGTAAAATAAAAATGTGTATTTTGTGATAAAATTGACAGAATGTGAAAGCTGAGACTTTGTTTCCTATTAATAGTGCATAAAAACAGCAGAATATGTAACAAATAGTTACATTATCAATAGCATTCACACTAGATAAAGAATCTGAATGGAGCATTGGTACCTGCGCACACAATGATTGAGATCCCAATAACCAGAGCAATGGCAATAAAGACGATAAGTATCACTGTCCGTAGTTTGAGTTTCCACACCACCACTTCATTCAGTTCTCTCTTGACCCTCCGCAGCTCCCTCCGCCACTGCAAACAAACAGAGGAACACGGTTTTCTTACTGTACCTTAGTGATATTCAAAGCCAAGTCTGGATACAGAGAGCTGTTACTATTACATTAAACATCTTTGTTTGACTGTTGCATTTAAGATTTACCTTGGGTTGACTTAGGGAGTCAGTATCGACGCCTTCATCCACCTGGAGGCGCTGTTCCCCATTGTTCTCAGCGACCTGAAAACACACAAATCAAGACTGACAGGTCAAACTAAACTAAAGGATCAGTTTGCCGCTTAAAATTCTGCACACAGTACAAAATGTCAGGGCACACATATAAAGTGGAGCTTATTTGAATAACAATGAGTGAAAACAATGTATTGTATGTAGGTTATTTAGACTGTTTCTGTATTTCCCAAACAGGTTTGCATATTTATTATTTGAGTCATTGCATATCAGGTTTCAGAGCAAGACAAAATGGAAGGAGCAGCTTATGTATTTGAATGCATGTCAAAATGGTTTTGCTTTGGCTAAGAACCATCATAGTTTCATTCATTCAGTTAATTACTTTAGCCAATCAAAAGTTAGGAGTAAGGCATATACCTGTCTTGTTGATAGCAAAGGGGACACTTCATTTCTCTCTGAACTGTCGGGGCCTGAGCAAGCACCATTCCCTGGAATCACCTTTGAACATTTGTGACAATTTATACAATATACACAAACATTAAGATATTAAATCTGTTTAAATTGCTCTGTACAGTTGCAGTATGGAAAGTATATTTTTAGACAACAGCCACTAACAAAAGAGTAAAAACATTAAAATGGTACAGGACGGGGCAATGGAGAGGGCCCATGATAAAGAAAAGAGTACATTTTTGAAATGTGCCAATTAACACACACACACACACCTTTGTGCTCATAATTTACATACCCCTTGCAGAATGTGCAAAATGTTAATAACTGAAACAAAATAAGAGGGATCATGAAAATATGTATTTAGTACTGTCCTGAGTTATTTCACATAAAAGATGTATACATAAACTCCACAAGACAAAATAACAACTGAATTTAAAAAAATGACCCAATTCACAGGTTTTCATACCCTTGAATCTTAATACTATGTGTCATTTCCTGGATGATGCACAATGTTTTTATATTTTGTAATAGTTGTTCATGAGTCCCTTGTATGTCCTGAGCAGTTCACCTGCCTGCTGTTCTTCAGAAAACTTCTCCAGCTCCTGCACATTCTTTGGTTTTCCAGCACCTTCTGCATATTTGGACCCTTTCTAACATGATTGTATGATTTTGAAATCCATCTTTTAACTCTGAGGACAATTGAGGGACTTATGCATAACTATTACAAAATGAAAACATGTACTGACACTCAAGAAGGCTACGCAATAAGAGACAGGGGGTGTAAACTTTTTCAATTGAATGATCAGGGTAAATTGTACTTATTTTGTCTAATGCTAAACATTTATGTAGTTAAAGTATTTATGTAGCTTCTGAAGTCCAGCACTAAGTTAAAAAATATGATTGTTAAACAAAATGAGAAGAATTTACACATCATCATCCTGTAGATATATACACACACACACACACACACACACACATATATATATATAAATACATACATACATACGTTCATCAATAATAATATAAATATCTCTAAAATATCTTTAAATTTTTGAGAATCACACCACATTTTACAACTTTTTGCAGCCATGTAGCCTACTATAGTAATCCTGCCGACAAAAAAAAAAAAAAAAAAAAAAAGTAAATGAATAAATAAATAAAAACACATCTCAAACCAGCCTTAGATAGTTTCATAGTCTTTGGTCTCGAAACCTGGTCAGGTGTGCGTCCATCGAAAAATAACTATTGTTGTAGCTCCATTTAACTTTATTGGGAACGACTGAACTTGCAGTTGCTTTTGGGAAACGCACCCCAGGAGTTTTTTTTTTTTTTTCTTTTTTTTTTTTTTTTGTAAGAGGAATTTTCTAAATAACCACTTAACTAGATGAATTACAGGGTTACAAATAAATAAATAAATAAAAATAAAATTCCTTGTTCTGTACAGTTGCAGTGTAGCTTAGAAAGCATATTTTTAGACAATAGCCACCTTGCAGTTTACAATGTAAATAAATGGTAAAACGATTATGGTTATTATTCAGGTCGTGTCATGTATAAGCATTAAGGTAGCACCACAGTACCTTTTGTACGGGATTAGAAAGTAAAAATAAAAAAGTTTTTCCACAGATCTTACGATCAAACCGATACAACAATGCAAGTCCCTCGGGGTAAAACTGTAGCGTTCTCTTAGTAGAGCTTGACGTTTGCGTACTTGGACAAACATCATGTGAAACCAAACTTGTCAATGACCTGAAGACTAGATTAAAATGAATAAAAGACACATTTTTGAAAACTTACCTCAATCGTTTGGTCACTCGACACGTTATTGTTGTCATAGACAACTTGAATGGGCTTCAACTCCAGCGCGTCGTTCATGCTTCCATAGTCACTTTCCCAACCTACAAAATACCCGGAACTGCGACGTGTAAAAGGTTACGAAAAGGTCTCACAGAGTTTTTGTTGTGGTTAGATGACAATGCCGTGTTCCGAATTGTTACATTCAGCAAGTAAAGGATAAATAAGTTGATTCCAGGTTTCTTCTCAACGTGGATGTGGCTGATAATGATGTAGGCTACAGGTGAAATTTAAGTGTTAAAAAGCGTCTCGTATTTCAGTTAGGAGGAGTTTCTATGTACAACATCGAAGCGAAACTGAAGTAAAGCACACAGTTTTAAGCGTTGCTTACAGGAACTGTGAGTTACTCAATGTCTGAAGGCCAATAAAATGAAGAAGCAGGCTATATCAGTGTATAGATTCAGGGGTTTTGGGAAACCATACTTTTTACTGCAACGTTGAGGACGTATATTAATGTCTTTAACTGTTGTGATTCATATTGATTTGAAATGCGTTGGTAGTTGTTTACTGTGATTTCAAATAAACACAGGTGTCAAGGCATTGCCCTTGTGAACTGTATTTTGTGCACATTTACATTGCATCCAGAAAGTATTCACAGCGCTTCACTTTTTCCACATTTTGTTGTGTTACAGCCTTATTCTAAAATGAATTAAATTATTTTCCTCAAAATTCTATAAACAATACCCCATAATGACAACAGAGAAGTTTGTTTGAAATCTTTGCAAATTTATTAAAAATAAAAAGCGAAGCCTTTGCTCAATATTTTATTGAAGCATCTTTGGCACCAGTTACAGCCTCAAATCTTTTTGGGTATGATGCAACAAGCTTTGATCATCATCATTTGGCAATTATCTGCCATTCTTCTCCTCAGCTTTTCACCTCTCAAGCACTGTCTGGTTGGATGGGGGCAAAAGCACATTTTCAGGTTTCTCTCATATATTTGATTGGGTTCAATCCCAGGTTCTGGCTGGGCCACTCAAGGACATTCACAGAGTTCTCTAAAAGCCACTCTTTTACTGTGTGCTTAGGTTCATTTTCCTGTTGTGCTCTGACATGCACTGTTAACTGTGGGACCTTATAGACAGGTGTGTGCCTTTCCAAATCATGTCCAATCAACTGAATTTACCACAGGTGGACTTCAAGTTGTAGAAACATCTCAAGGATGCACTTGAGCTCAATTTTGAGTGTCATGGCAAAGGCTGTGACCACTATGTACGTGTGATTTTTGCATTTTTAATTTGTAATAAATTTGCAGAGATTTCAAACAAGCTTTTTTCATGTTGTCATTATTGGGTATTGTTTGTAGAATTTTGAGGAAAGTAGTAAATTTAATTCATTTTGGAATAAGGCTGTAACATAACTAATGTGGAAAATGTGAAGCACTGTGAATAATTTCCGGATGCACTGTAAAAGCACTGACTTTGCTCTGCAATGAAAATTAGTGCTGTTATGACTAATACTGAGGCTTCCAGGCTTGTTGTTAAGAATATCAGGTACTTTCAGACGGAGCTCTGTATTGAGGCTTGTATCATTTTAGTGAAGTGATGTCAGTGAAGTTCAAAGCTTCGTTTGAAGGCAGTGGGTTCACTTTTGGTGTTATCGATCCATGTGTTTACTATCCACCTTATTCTTCAATGCGGAAGTAAGCCATTTTCTGTGAATATGCAAGATTTCCGGTTCATTCGCGAGAAGAATAACAAAGTGCAGTAAACAGTAAAACAGTTTGCACTACAAGCCAGTGTGTTCATAATTAAGATAATACATTAAAATAATATGGTAAGACACACCAGTTTGCAATATCAAGCAGCAAAAAGAGCTGATTTGCACTGGAAGCCAGACACATTCAATTTACAAATGGCCATGACCGCTCTTACGGGAAAAAAAGGTGGATAGGCTATGAGTGTGTATGTTAAATTTATCAAGCCCCTTTTAACCATGTAGTTTTTTTTTCTGCACATGATTAGAATGGACCAGCAGGTGTCCATATAGCGTGCATTCAAAGCCTCGAGAAATGAACAGATTTTCAGCACCTCTAGCTGGAAAGCTTTAAAGCTTCACGAAGCTTCATCTTGTCACCTCTAATGAAAATTTATTCACCTTGTCATCATGTGTCTGGATGAAATCCATAATTGCATCCGCTTAACACAAAAGGGGAGGTTTACAATTTCACAGTGCAATGACAGCCCTGGTTCGCATTACAGAGAGAATGAGGACTGAGGCTGTCAAGCTCCATATGTGTTAAGAAGAATAAAAAAAAAAAATAGAAAGAAAGAGACTGATATTTAAGTACAAATTAATTGACAGTCACTAATAACTCTGTCTCTTCCATTGTTGCCAAACTTCATTCATACTAATTCAAACAGGTTACAACAAGGCAACACGTTGTGCTGAAGTCTTACAAGTACTGGGACCAGTTGCATTAACATAATGTTAAGACTGTGTCTTAAAAGCTACTTTAGTGGTAATCAACCTTAATTTTCAGATTTAAATTAGACCAATCTACTTTTTTGTGTTACTGATTATTAAAAAAAATCATGACCAGTCTTGCAGAAACAAATTAGATGACTAACTTTTAAGACTAGTCTGAGCAGTTTACGCACATGACCCCTGGTCTCTGCAGAGCAGTGATGGGAGTTTCCGGATCAGTGGGTGAGGACAGACCGGAGGGGATTTCTGACTGTTACCTGGTTTGCTCTTGTCACTGTGATAGTTGTGTTTAGGGGTGGGGTCAGTCAGTGACGTCTCGCCTTTGTGTTTTTACATGATCACGTGATCAATTATAGTTGACATTTCGGTATGCTATGTAATAACATTTTGATGGAACCTCGATTCATAACAAGGGGTTTGCATATTTTCACTTTCATTATCAGCAGCTTAAGCATTCTGCAGAATAACTCTTTCTGAGTTCTACAGAGGAAAAGTCAACTGGTTGAGTAAATGATGATTTTCATTTTTGACTTATCTATCCCTTTAAATTTTATCAAAGAAAGCTATGACAAAAGGCCAGATATATTTGTTCAAGATTAACCATTAAAAATGCTTAACCCATAATTACTGTAAAGGAAAACATCTGTTAAGTGTAAATAAAGCTCTTTATTCAGTCTTATATGGGAAGTAAAAGGTCATTGATGCAGTACAGTAGCTTTGCAGTCACAGTGATACATTCCAGGCATTTTAAAGTATCTTTGCATAGCAGCAGTGGAGGAGACTGCTGGTGAATTTGGCTTGCGCAATATCTGCCACTAGTTCTTTGTATTATTTATCTTGTTATTTATAATTTTTCTGCAAGATGTAAAAAAAAAAAAAAATTGCATTTCATTAACCATCAGATAAAGTGCAGTAAGTGACTTGTGATTTGCAACCACACAACCTCTCCACAAACCTCTCAGCTAACTCAATGTCTGCAAACCTAAACACTCAAAATGACTGACAGATAAAGCATTTCTGAAGCATTTACGAAACATTTCTAGCCAACGTTTGGTGTTTACAGAGTCTAGGACTGTCCCAGAGGCATGTCAGATATTTTTTAATTAACTGATAGTCAATAAAAATACACTTATTTCAATGATTTTTGTCATTTTGTAAACTGAATCACATAAATAATCAAGATCAGGTGAAGGTTGAAACTTTTAAAATTGAGAATGCTCTCCAAAGGTGAAAGCTTTCTCATCCTCTGAACAGCAAATAAGAATCCTACATCAGTTTATTTAAAAGCAAAGCAAGCAAGATAAAAGCATATGAATTACTCAGACATATCCTATAGAGTTCGAATAGAAACTCAGGGTTTGATATAATGGATTCATTTTAGTTATAAGATCCCACCTGATCTCTTGATAAAACTTAAATGTTTTTATTTATTTATTTTTATTTTTATTTTTATTATTATTATTATTATTATTACAGTTGGTAAATTTGATTTAAATTAAAAAGGGTGGGGGGGGGTGCAAGGAGATTGTACACAAACATTCAAATTAGATTGTACAAATTCAACACCAATTCTCTAAAACATAAGAGTTACAAATGATAGTGTGTTGAACATACTGTATAACCCTTTGTGTAATATTTGCTTTAGCGATATTAAGTCCATAAATCAACAGTACTAAAAGAGGTTCAATTCTGGCATTCAGACACTGTCCCTCTTCATCTATACTGGAGTCTGTTCTCAATGAGTTCACCTGAACGTTTGTTAGAAACTCCAGTAATTCAACTGTTGTCTGCAATAATCTTCTCACTATTCTAGTTTGCTAAATCAATGCTTATTGGCAAAAAAAATAAAAATAAAAATAAAAATTCTGATAACCATTACCCTTTTACTTCTATTCTGGGTTGTTCTCTGCATCCAGCACTTCCTTGTCCTCTTTCACTTCTGTCCTGTCCTCTTCTGTCTCTTCCTTCTCTTCTTTTTGTGCCTGTTTACAGTCAGAAGGTTCATATCCTCCTTCAGTTACTTCATGCTTGTTTTCTATATCAGTTACTTGGGTCCCCTCATTTTCTTGGGGTACATCTCTGTGCTCTGTCCTGTCTTTTTCCTGTTGTGGGCCATTGGTGGGTTGAGCAGAGTCTATTTTATCTTCTGTATCCTCCTGCGAAGGCCCACCAGTCAATTCCCCTTCATCTCCATTCTGCTGTTGACTATATGGTTCACACGGAGATTCATTTCCTTCATTCCATTTTGCCTCCTCACATGCTGACTTCCTGTGTTGTCGTGTGGGCAGCCGTCGCTTAAAAGACAGCCTAGCTCGACTCTGTGAAGTGAATGCATAAAATCAGACTTGAATTAGATTTGAATTCATACATTAATAAACTATAGACTACAACCGACATATTTACTTTGTTTAACTTACTTAGCTGCAATGCTACAGCTAAGCTGCAATGCTAAACAGCATGCTAATTGGTCAGAACCTCATAAATAAAACACACAGGACAATCAACTCACAACTGATTCTAGGAGAGTTTGGCATTGGCATGAATGAATCATTTACTGAAAAACAAATTTTCACTGTAATCTGAAATTAAGGTGGTGATCCCGGCTGTTTCTATCAATATGGTAATATGGCATTTTAATTATACTGAACTATTTTTATTGATACTTTTAAGTACTAAGTGAAATAAAAGCAAATTTATTAACAATTTTCTTCTTGACTAGTCAACCTGAGCTTGTCGCAGTTCAGTCTAGGACTGGTTCCTGCAGTGGATATTTCCTTCCTATGATGGTTTAGGTGCAAAGATAACCATCGACAACCCACAGCTATTTACAGAATGCAATATTAGAGTACTGCCTACAGCAGTATAGGGTCATTTCTAGCCTTTCATCAAGCCCTCATCAAAAATAAATAAATAAATAAATAAAAAAACTGTCCAACATGTTGATATTTTTGAATGTGGCTATGAACACAACCAGTCAAAAGGTTTTTTTTTTTTTTTAAAGAAGTCTCTTCTGCTCACAAGCCTTCATTTATTTGATCCAAAGTACTGCAAAAACAGTAAAAATTTTAAATATTTTTACTAGAAAAAAACTGCTTTCTATTTTAATGTTAAAATATAATTGATGATTTCAAAGCTGAATTTTTAGCATCATTACTCCAGTCACATGATCCTTCAGAAATCATTCTAGTATTCTGATTTGCTGCTCAAAAAACAAACAAACATACAAAAAACTTATTATTATTATTATTATTATTATTATTATTATTATTATTATTATCATTATTATTATTATTATTATTATTATTATTATTATTATGCTGAGTATTATACAGCTAAGTATATTTTTTCAGGTTTCTTTTTTTTTCAGAAAGTTTAGAAGAACAGCATTTATCTGAAATAGAAATGTTTTGTAACATTATAAATGTCTTTAACTTCACTTTTGATCAATTTAAAGCATCCTTGCTGAATAAAAGTATTAATTTATATACCCCCACCACCCCAATTATTATATATTGATAATAATAATAATAATATATGTTTCTTGAACAGCAAATCAACATGTTAGAATGATTTCTAAAAGATCATGTGACATTATGCAGCATTATTGTTGTTTAAGTCATATCTTAAATCCAGGACAATTTCAGTGGCTATCGGCCAGGTTTCCTCATCATAAGTTTCTCTCCCTTGTGGGGTTCCTCAAGGGTCCATTCTGAGGCCATTACTTTTTAATCTGTACATGCTTCCATTTGTTAATATAATTAGAAAATATAAAATCTCTTTTCATTTCTAGTCTGATGATTCTGAGTTATACGTTCCATTAAAATATAGACATTCTCTGCAGCCTCTTATGGACTGTCTGAAGGACTCTAAAATCTGGATGGCGAATAATTTCCTCAAGCTAAATAATAATAAAAAAAAAAAACTGAGGTGATTGTTTTTGGTCCCTCTAAAACCACAAACTCTATAGTTAGTAACTTAGAGACAGTCTCACTCCATATGTTGTCACATGCAAAAAATGTTGGTGTTATTTTTGACTCTGAGCTTTGCCTTGAAAAACAAATTAGCTCAGCTGTTAAAAACAGCTATTATCATTTGAAAATCATTTTAAGACATAAATCAACACTTTCCTTTCAAGACTTTGAAAAGTTATTCATGCACTTATCACATCATGATCGGACTACTATAATTCCTTATACCTAGGTCTTCCCCATCTTCACTGAATCATTTGCAGATGGTCCAGAATGCAGCAGCCAGATTGTTAACTGGTGCAAAAAAAAAATAAAAATAAAAAATGTGATCATATCACTCCAATTTTAGCGTTGCTCCACTGGCTTCTTGTCTCCTTAAGAATTCAATTCAAAATTTTGTTGATTGTTTTTAAAGCACTTAGTGGACAAGCCCCATCATACATTTCTGATCTTATCTCATTTAATTCTGCTCTTAAGTCCCTCAGATCTGCTAATGTAGCCCTTTTGTATGTCCCATGGTCATGACTTAAGTTTAAAGGTCACAGAGCCTTTGCAGTAGCTGCTCCACAGTTATGGAATCAGTTGCCACTTGACATTAAGTGTGCCCTGTCTATTTTGGTTTTTAAGTCTAAACTTTAAACCCATTTTTACTCTATGGCCTTTCCTGATTTTTAATTTATGGATTAGTATTGTTATCTTGGATACTTATTTGTATTTTATTGTATTTTATTTTATGCTTAACTGTATTTTATGATTGTTTTGTACATCACTTTGGTCAGTGTAAGCTGAATTTAAATGTGCTCTATAAATAAAATTTACTTACTAATGATGCTGAAAAATTAGCTTTGATCAAAGGAATAAATGACATTTTAAAATACATTCAGATAGAAAGCAGTTATTTTAAATAGTAAAAATATTTCACAATACTACTGCTTTTGCTGTATTTTGGATCAAATAAATGCAGGCTTGGTGAGCAGAAGAGAAATCTTTTAAAAAACATTAAAAAGCTTAAGCCTACTGTCCAAAACTTTTGACTTGGGGTGTATATTTATATTTATATTTATATGTATATTTATGTTTATATACCTTAGCAGTACAGAATCAAGTTGCTTCTTTGCTGATAAATAATAAAAGACTATTTTAGTTTCTACAGTGAATTAAACATCATCCTAACATCTCGTTATTTTGTTTCCAGTTCCGTTATTATTTCAGTGTGAGAAATCACTAAAAAGGATTCAGTTAGTGAGTGAACTTTCCAAATTAATTAAACTGAATTGAAACAGATTCAGACCTTTTTGTGAATCCATTCATCAGGCTATATCAAAAGAGTGATTTATTTGCAAATTTCACGACATAAATTTTAATTCTAAACAGCAGCAATGTAGTATATTCGACCCTGCACTACATACCGCCTATTTACTTGATGCAACATGCAATAATATGTATTTCAAAATGTTTTATGTAAGAGAAAATTTTAAATTTACAGCTGGTACTGTATAACTACCAATTCATTCCTCACAATGAAACTAGAAGGTTGAGTTGAGACAAATGCATTGTGGCATATACATTCAATGTAGCATGCTCTGTATGCACAGTATACTGCATAATTTGTCAAATGTACAGTAGTACATTATATTTGCATTCTGGATTTAAAGAACATAGTTCAGCAGCTACGTGTAAAATATAAACAGGCATGTGTTATGGCTGCATTCTCTTGTGAATGCTCTTTGAAGAGGTGCAGAGGGTGAGATGCAGAAGTGGCCTGATTGGATTAGAGTTTGCAAACCCTGTTATTATGTCCTCAGACAGTGCATGGACAGTCTCTATAGGCTTACACAGAGCTTAAGCCAACAATACTGGCTGCACGCAAAGGACGTGCACCTTGATGCTGATATCATTCTGCACACATCAGAGGTTCTCTGAGAAACAGCAAGCCTGTAAAATGTTACTGCTGAACTTAGAGATCATGTTTTGCTATTCACATTGGTCTACAACAAATACAAGTTTTCAGTGATCAGCTGAATTTAAAGTTATTACTCAGAGTCCAAAATATGTGATCACGGCCTTTCCAATAATTATTTATTGATGCAATCCAAAACCTGTTACAATATATACTTAAAAAAATTCCAAGTATCCCACAAACAAATGCACAAATTTTGGTATCTTTTTCACAAAGTGATGTTTTATGCCATTTTTAATGCATATTTTATATTTATATTTTTATATACATTCAAAAAGCATTATGGAGTCCCCAAGGAGACATAGTGATAAAAACAGTTATGAAATGTGGAGAAAAAATCATGTTTCTCTTGCTAAATTATTGCATTACCTAGAGAAATCTTGCATTTTCTCTCCCAATATTTGCATTGTCTCACAATATTTGCAATCGCTTGAAAAAGTAAGTCTTGAAAAAAGCAAATTTTTTACCATCTAAATATATTTTTTACTATTATCATGTCCATGACATTTCCACACTTAGTATAGGATTTTGTGTCAGCCCAATTTATTTAAAGTGTAAATATTTTCTAAGAGACAGGCTTGTGTCTCATTGACATTACAGTAAGTTCCGAAACAAGAGTAAAGCAATGTATTTTAAATGTATTTTGGAAAGTGAGATCCTTTGTATTGCTATTGATATTGACAAACTAACTGACCTTGTTAATGCTGGGCAGTGGAGTACCCTCGACCGGCTGCTCGAAGCTAACCGGCGCCTCTTCTTCACAGGACAGCTGAGTGGGCTGCAGGGTGGAGCTGCAGGGGCTGATGGGACTGGAGGCAGTGGGTGGCTGTTTGGACTCTGGACTTTTGGGAGGGGAGAGCAGGACAGTTGGAGAGAGGGCAAGATTGGCTAAATAGAGAAGGAAAGAATCTGTTATGTACTTGAATAGAGACAAAACTAGTTGACAAATGAAATTGTTTCATGAATAGTGGACGACATAATGCACATTACCATAATGCAACTTACTGATGATGAGATGTACATAAAATTGTGAGAGTTAAATGATTATTTTACTTATTATTAAATATGTATTTAGTGGCACACAGGGCTGTGCATTGTTCAAGATATATAACTGTTGAGCTCAATGCCGGGTTAATAAAAAAATAAAAATAAAAAATTATTTCAGCTAGTTTCTAAGGTTTATTTAGTTTAAGTTATTCTAAAGTAACTTTAAAATTAACTAAAGTTAATAAATCAAAAATAAACAAATACTAATTAATAAAAATGACAAACTAACAAAAATGGCTAAATTACTAAGACTAAAGTAAAAACATAAAAAAATAAATTCAATTTAGAATAACAAAAACTATAATAGTACAGTATATCAATGATAATAACATAAAACTCAGGTTTGAGTTTTGCCTTGGGTCATGTCTTTAACCTGTTCTCCTTCTCTCTCCCACCTCTTTCCTGTCAAAATCACCACTTTCCTATCTACTAAAGACAAAAAGCCAATTAATAAAATAAAAATAAGTAATAAATCAAACTTATTTGACAAAATTATCAAAGAAACATAATCTTTTAATATGGAAATATAAAATGTAATGTTATGCATGTAAATATTATTTTAAAAAGAGAATACAATAAAAAAGACCATAAAAAAATGTATTAAATTTAATAAAACTTATAATGGCAAGCTAATATTTTAGTAAAAATAGAAAATGCAATATACTTAATACGTTAAAATATATAAAATGAATAAAAATACATTAAGTAATTAAAATTAAAATAAAAAAAATAAACAAAAACAACAAATTATAAGTAATTGATGTTTGTAGAATGCTGTCAGAATAAAGAAAAAAAAACTTTTTTAAAAAAATAATTGCTTTTAAATGGCAATTAAAAGACATGTTCCTCAGACCATTCACAGTAATATCTATGTTCTTAAAATTATCTTTACCTTGACTACCTGTGTGTTACCCATGGTTAACCTCTGGCATAGGCTGTTGGACATAGATCAGGCTTAGTTTATATTCCACTGGTTCTGGCTAAGATGAATCTCAACAAACTAAAAAGGCAACAAATCATCTAAATCTTATGAGCACATATTATTATCAGTATGACAGAAATGTATAAAAGGTACATATACCTTTAAGAAAGAAACAGCAAGTTAAAACAACTAAAAATCAATTAAGTTCCTCTTGCACTGTAAAACGAAAGACATTATTCCGAAACTAATATCTCCTACCTGTACAGGAGAGAACACAAAGAGAGAAAAACGGCAACCCTTTTGTCCCATGACTGCCTGATAGCTGCTAAGTCGAGTCTAGTACAGGTCAGCACTCAGCAACTGTGGCTAAGCCATTATCTCATTAGAGTCCTTGCCTGAACCAATTGGAGGAGACAGTCCAGACCTGTCCCTTTTATGAGAAGACGTATCCCACGGACCAATGACAGTTCAAACTAACTAGACACCTCTCATGAGAGATGCTGTGTGGGGTTTAGTTGCATGTATTGGCCACACAGTAGTACTATTTAAACTCTAGGTGGCAGAAAAGTTGCGTTAAAAAACATTGCTTTGTTTGCATATGAATATTGTTTACTGCAAACTGCAGGTTAACACTGCATACTGCCTACTGCTTTAAAGTGTCCAGTTTCACATTTTGTCAGTTTGATAAAATAATGACTAAAGAAGATGATAAAAAATCTTGGTGGATATTATTATATTGAATTCATTGGTTAAAAAAGAAGAACTACATTTACTAACGTATGTATAGTATACACTATGTATACACGACTACTGCATAAATACTAAGAGTATTATCTTAGCATGCCATTCTGAACATCTTAAGCCAGTGGTTCTCAAACCTCTCCATTAAATACCCCCAGCACTGCACATTTTGTATGCCTCCCTATATCTGACACACCCACTTTAGGTCTTGCAATCTCCACTAATGAGCTGATGAGTTGAATCAGGTGTGGTAGATGAGGGAGACATACAAAATGTGCAGGGCTTGGGGGTACTCCAGGACAGGTTCGAGAACCACTGTCTTAAGCCATTGGGTCTTGTTTTTGATATGCCCTTGCAATAGCACATTTTTAACACTAGGTGACAGGAGAGTAGTATAAAAGTAGCAGCAGGTACAACAGGTATACTTGCAAAATTCTATAATATGACTAATATTTTGATGTTCGAAACAGACAATAAGTTGGCCTTTAAAATAACAAAAAAAAAAAGAGGAGTTTCCTATTAAGCATACGCATTTAAAATATATTTGAAACCTCAAACAATTCGCTGGCGCGGCTGATTCAGAAGAGTGTACACCACCTGCGTACAGCCCAGAATTGCCAAAATGGAGCTACAGTGATTTGGAGAGACACAGAGGAGAGGAATTGTTGAATAAAGTCGTTATTTTTGTTTTCTTCATGTACAAAAAGTATTCTTGTTGCTTCATAACGTTACAGTTGAATCACTGATGGCAGATGGACTATTCTGATGATGCTTTTCATACTTTCCTGGACCTTGACAGTGTAATTTACTTGGCAGTGTAAGGGACAGTCTCAAGTTTTCATTCAAAATATCTTAAATTGTGTTCCGAAGACGAACGAATCTTTTATGGGTTTTGGGACGACATGGGGCTAAGTGATTAATGCCAAAATTTTCATTTTGCAGTGGAGTAACCCTTTAAACACCAGAATCACACACCAAATCTGCAAAACCATACACTAATTGTTGGCCTTTGACTTTTTGCAAAACAAAACACACAATTCATTATGTAACACACAAATCTAACAGGAAGTATCTTGATTTGCTGTTTCAAACACAACCAAAATCAAAATGCCAAACTAATTCATCAGTCCCTTACACTAATTCCTCACATGTGCAAACACTCATTGCTTTACTTAACACCAACCAATTATGGCTTTAGAATAGGTCTATAACTACACAACTACGCATGGTTGATGTATTTCTTTTATTTTGTATTGTAATACTGTATTCACTACCATAAATGCTTACAGTAAGAAAAGTTTGGTTTCAATCTTACTTTCGTGTTTATTATTTTATTTAACATCTCTCTGCCAATTACTTTCTATATTGTACAGAAATGTACATAGGAGCTCATAAAAGAAGAGCTTTAGGTTTTGAATAACTGTGTGTGTGTGTGTGTGTGTGTGTGTGTGTGTGTGTGTGTGTGTGTGTGTGTGTGTGTGTGTGTGTGTGTGTGTGTGTGTGTGTGTGTGTGTGTGTGTGTGTGTGTGTGTGAAATATCCAAAAATCTAATATTATGGTAAAGGTATTTTCAACATAAGACAAATGTTTGCTTTTGAGATGTTTTTGATATTTTTAATGCAGTGCTCCATTTTGCAAGAGATGTGAGGCATTTTGTGTGTGCAGTTTTAAAAAGAGGCAAAGTTTGAAAAATTTAAGCAGTTGAAAAAAAAATAACTCATTAGCTCCCTTTGTTCATTTCCTTCATCTGGTATTGTGTTACTACACTTTGGTTGATCTCTTTGTGGATTAATTAAAGTCTGTTTGGACTCATCGTTGTCTTCTTAATGTTTAGCAATGTGTCAGTTACATGCAAGTTACTTCTTAATTACATATTTCAGCAAATAGTTTGATGAGAAAAACTGGTTTCCTTTTACCTGAATAAAAGTTAACTTCGGAAATATGTGAAATTGATAAGCAACCTTGGTGAAGATGGTGAAAACTTGTGCAAATAGCTGGCTGAAACTAAAATCTTGTGTGAAGCGGATAATCAAGGAAATCTCACCTGTAGTTTTTCAATGAAGGGTGAACTCTTTATCTTCATCTTAGGAGGATAAGGGCAGACAGACGACTTCTGCAACAGAAAAATAAGTGACTTCAAAGACATTTGAGATGAGACCATTTTACATGGATTCCTGGCATTAAGATATCACAAGGTGTTTTAACATTCATCATCTATTGATATTTATAACTCAATTAGTAACAAATGTGTCAGTGGTAACATGCTCACCTCTTCATGTTCTTCATCTTTTTGGTTGTTTATCACCAGAGAACATGGGGGTCTTCTCACAGATATCACCTGCAATTCAGAACCATACTGTAAGCTAAAATACATTAGTACAAGTGGGTCTGAAAATAGAAAATGTCAGTAGACTTTGTAACTGACTCAGTTAATTTGTAGACCAACACTGACACATTGCTTCAGAATTATTTCTCAAGGATTTTTGAACCATTTAATGTTATCGATATATAAATAAAACCAAATGTAATTTTAAATAGGAACAACCAAGAGACAAACAGAAAGATGTCAGATGTTCCACTACCTCCATGTTTCCTGGCATTGGCAGTGCATGACCTTTGAGTTTTCCAGCCAGCTGAGCTACTGACAGCTTGACTGGTGTTTCCTCCTGCAAGCAGAAAAGCAGAAACTGTTTGTTTCACTTAAACTGATAGATATTCTTTGCTGATGGACCACAGTATCCTGATCTCACTTTACTGACACAGAATCCCACAGGGCCTGTAGTGAAGCTCAGACCACCAAACACAAGTGAGGAAGCTTGCTGGAGGAAAGTGCACACCCTACTGCTCATTTTACACTTGGGATTCTTTTTCGGGCCCATTACATAAGACAAGCATGATGCAATAATGGGATCAAAATTCAGCATGTGCTTGTTTTTACTAGACATGTTTTCTTACTTAAGAACAACTGGAAAATGAAAGACCTTTCAAAACTAAGAAATGGTGACATCAGAACCACAAAGAGAGGCTGGCTATACTTGGAAGAGCACATTACCGCTCTATTTTTGTATGCATTTTTAGTATGCATACTGTGTGTATCTGAATGTATCAATTAGCTGTGATTTCTATTACATCATCTGATAATTTCATGTTTTAATCAGACTGGCAAGATTTTTGTTTTTCACAAAACAACCAGAGACCAGAGTTTGAATCCAGGATTTGATTCAAATTTCCATTTCCACTCTCCCTCTCTCTCCCTCCAACTTTCTTTGAGTTCTCCAATGTCTTATATAATAAAGGCAAAAGTATGTGTAAATTTTACATAAATTAAATTTTATTGGCCTATATCATTTATTTATCAGCTTTATATCATTCATCAGCTACACTGCTCTCTGGTATTGAAGCTTGTTTCCACCTCAAAGTAAAAAAAGAAATAAAAAAGAATATTGTGAGATAAAGTTTAACGTGTTGAATTGTCAACTGTGTTGATAACAACAAATTTGTGTGACGAAGACATCAAGATTCAAGAATGTTTTTTTTTTGCTTTGTTTTTTTTATTCGTCACATACACAATTATATAGAGCATATATAACCAGCAGTGAAATGTGAGTAAGGTCCGCTCCATGGACAGTGCAATTATTAAAGAATACAACACATATGAAAATATACATAAATACAGCTATGAAAGAATTAAATAAAAGTAAACAATAAAAATATAAGAATAAAATATAAAAAAGATGGACGAATAGACGAATAGATGAATACACTGGATCATTGCTACACTCAGTTTAAGAATGCCTACAAAGCTTAAACATTAAACATCAAGTCATATTTATGAGAATAAAGTTGCAATTTTGAGATATAAAGTAACTAGTATGATATAAAAATTTGTGAATGAGCGATATAACTGTATTTGTGAGAAAAAAAAAGTTGAATTTGGGAGATATTAATTTGTTTTTGAAAGTAATAAAGTCACAATTGTGCGATATAAAACCAAAATTATAAGAAAGAAGTTGCAATTGTGAGATCTAAAATCACACAAATCATATAAATTTGTGAACAAAAGATATAAGATTGCAGTTAGAGACAAAAAAAGTTGAATTTGTGATATATAAATTTGTTATTGAAGGATAGAGTGTCGCAACTGTGAGAAAAAAATGCAATTGTTAGATATAAATTTACAATTAGGATATTTCATTTATATAAAAATTATAAAATTATATATTTGTGATTGAGAAAATATGACTTTGTAACTGAGAGATATAAAGTTCCAGTTATGAAAAAAAAAGTTGTCAGATATGTCAGATTTGTCAGAATTTGTTAATAAGAAATACAACGTCACAATTGTGAGATATACTTTGTAGTGTGCAGCACACTAGTTTTATACTCTGGACACAGCTGCTGTTTTCCATTGAAGAATAAACATGGGTGTATTCTGAGTTTATCAGCAACACAGCTGACCAGCATCACACTTACTGCCTGGGGGAGTTTATCTCTCTCTCATCACGAGGAATCTATCAGTGTTTCACTGAAAACTGAAGAACATTTTAGAAAAGCATTCGCCATGGCTGAATCTGTGCTGAACATTATCCCAAAGTATGTTTCAATGCCCCAAACACAAGAGTAAGCACTTGTTCTTGGCAAGAACTTATCTTACACTTGCCTTTTTCTCTCTATGTGGCTCTGCCAGACTTTGCAAACTGAAATACATCTCTCCAACAACATTCTTCGCAAATCTCCTAAATATACACACTTTCCACACTTTATTTAACTAGATTTCCACACACATGGTGACCCCACTCGCCTTGCTTCCTCCAGCCACAAAAGCACAAACTCTCACTTAATATCACACGCTTTCTGAATACCACTGCACACATTTGTGCTTACAAGCACAGAAAGAAGACGTGTTTCCCCCAATCCACTTCCCTCCATTTCCTGCAGTTCCTCTGCTTCACCCATGATAAGCAGAATTCCCCTGGGACCACCCACCCATTGACTCATTATTTTGGTGCCCATGATTGTTAACTCTTTCCTGTCCCTCGAAAACAAAGCCCCCGTAAATAGGGTAAACTTCACAACAAGGACAACACGGTCAGGAATTTGTCTGTTTTTTAAACCCACCCTTATTTGTATTTTTGGTAAAGAGGGCTTGAGAAGGAATCCCTAGAAAAAAAAACATCACAATGGAGATTTTTGGAATATTTCCCAACATTACCTACATCAGTAAGACAGAGATCGTTTTAACCCTATGTTTGGATAAAAGGCGGGTGGGAATTATGGGCTTGCTTTGGGAGTGGGAGTACAGAAAGCTCTATTTTAGGGTGCTGTGGCCTGAGAAATAAACCGCAGACCGACCTGTGAGGGTCTGGGTCAGTTAAAGTTGAGCAAAACCATGTCAGAAACTTCATGTGCAGTTTGTGGTATGAGACACACTGGTTCAAATTTTGTTGAAGCAGTGTATACAGTAACTGCAAAATGGAATTTCTAATGGAAACAAATTCACTTTCGGGACTGTTTCACAACAGCAGCCTAACAGCAGGTATATGTTGTGCTTCCACACTGATAGTGTTTCTGTTGAGTAACAAAACCCATAAAGAAAACAAAGTTATGTCTAGCTACACAGAGTAGGTTTTTTACAACAATGGCCATAAAACCTTAATCCATTTTAACCAAAAATGACATGATTAAGTGATTTTTATCTTTTTGGGTTAGGTTTTTTTTAAATATGGTATATTTAGTCATTAATATATTTATAAGAGAGAGAGAGAGAGAGATTTTTTGTGTAATAGTTTGATAGTTTTTTTTTATTTATTTTTGTGCACATTATCATTACAACTTTTTTTTTTTTAATTTTAATTTTTTTATGTTTATTTTTCAATTTAGTTCATTTAAAATATATTAACTTAAAATGTAACATTCACTGGTTTACAGTAAATTATAATCAAGTACTTTACATGTGCTTTAGTATGTTAGTCAATACATCAAAATAATTGCACTTCTTTAAAGCACAACAAAAGTTTGAAAGAAAAAAAAACAATGACATAATGTGTTTTAAAGTAAAACTTCTAATTTAATATTATTACAAAATGCACTTATATGAATGTGTTTACAGATGTATAGTCATGATAGTGTACTCTCTTTAAGAACACTTAAGTGGCCTTTTAATTAAACACTACTGTATTATCTGCAAGTATAGGCTTTTAACTGTATCTTTTAGATTTGTAGTAAACTACAAGTGCACATTTAAAGCACCAGTACATATATAGTTTACTAAAGAACCACCAAAGTTCTTAATGAAGATATCAGACTGTAAATCTCTTTTTAGTTCTAACCAAACCTTTATTTACTGTATAAGGGAAAACCACAAAGTTTCCCACAGGGCTGTCTTAAGCAGATGGTTCTCTGACTGGCAAAACTAGCAACTAAATTACAGTCACAAGAGGATCCAACAGCAAAACTGTTCCAGAGACAGCTGAATTTACGGCACCAGAGCACCAGACACAACATGTGTCATATCTCAGATTATCTCCTTCCTTTGGAAAGGCGTAAATTAGTGCGAGAGGATACCACAGAAAAAAACAAAATTGCCTGTTTTTGTCAAATCTGCAGACAATGTATTACAATTTATGCTGTGAATTATCATGACAGCAGTAAACCACTTCAGTCTTTGCATTACAGTGATTTTACCACAGTTTAGCTAAGGGTTTAGCTATTTAGCATGTTCTGTGCTCTATAACTGAGTTACTTCCATTGAGATAAATGCGAATGCTAATGGACCTTTTTCTCCAGATATTATAAACCTGTTTTAAAAGTCCCATTGTAATTCTTTGACAAATCTTTGACTACCATACTTATCATCACACACCACGGTACCACCACAGTACTTTTTGTTACGTCTCTAATCATGTACAAGAAAATTTGACAGCTGACCTCTTGGTACACCTTTGATGCTTCTCTTAAAGAGTCTTTGTCATAGAAGTGAATGCTATCAGTAGACACATGATGCACATGATGCAATTTACTTTAATTCATGTTTTCTGGACACTCATCTCTGAGAATTCAGCCAAGGTTCAAACCTTTTTGGGGTCATGACGATATACACTATATATGAGGTAAAAGGAAAAATATTGAACATAAACTCAAAAAAAAAAAAGTAGGGAAAAAAATTTAAAAAGTCAACTAAGACGCAAATAATATGGTCATTCCACATCTCATTAATATGAGAACAGGCGAGTAAGTCTCCATGTCATCCATTCCAGGAAAACATGATGTGTTTGAATTTTACATCATCGGAAGATCACACTTTTCCACTGCCTTCACCGGCCTTTCAGGCACACAGCTTGTGTTTTCACAAAGGTTCTCTGTGTGCTACATCACTCAAAGGAATGGGAGAAACAGCATATCATGAGGCCTGAAAGGAGGGAACATTGTGACATAGACTAGGGGTGCACAAGGAATTAATACCAATGTTTGACAGTAAAGCAAAATGCAGTAAGACAAGTTGTATAATAGTAAAGATAAGCTGGGCAGGATGTTTATTCTTTATTTATTACACATCTACAGCTTGAAAAAGGATTTTATACAAAGTTTTTGGCTTAAGGTTAGTGTTAAGGACTCTGTACATGTGTGTAGTCCTAAAAGTTAACAAACTAAATTTGCAGATATGAAAATTATTTTTTCTTCCAATAAAAATGATGATGTGTCTGGAACTTTTTCACCCTCACTCAAAACTCACGATCATGTGGATACCTATAATTGATTTGATATCGGCCACAATTTTGCAGAATAAGTATGCATGAATGCACCTTTAGGCAACTGTCATGGAACCTCAAAGGTGATCAGTTTGGAACTCTCTTCAAATAGCAGTTAGAACACTAAGATTTGCAGCTGTTTTTAGTGTTTGATATTGTCACGCTGTCTAGTCGCTGTTTCCCTGGGTGTCCACTAGTGGGCTCACTTCCCCTTAGACACTTCACCGTAGGCACTAGAATTCCTCTAGTCTGGTCCTGTCTTCAAAGTAATTGCACTCCTGTTAATTGCACCAGGTGCAGGCAATCTATTGTCATTAGCCTCCCTATATATTCCTGTCTTTTCCTGTTGTTTGTATGGAGTCTTTACCCTTTGTGTGTCCAGCTTTCTCGTCCCCGAGTTCTTCCTATCTGCTCGTCCTCCGAGTCATCTCGCATTCCGAGTTCCCTTTTCCTGTCCCTTTCATTTGTTTGTTTTGTTTGGACTGTCTTTTTTGGTTTTGACCTTGGATGTATTGACTACGATTTTGGATTTCCCTTAACTAATAAATACCTGCAATTGGATCTCTCGCTCTCCCTGTGTCTCTCTGGTACACGAATCGTCACAGAAAGACTCCATCCAGACAGAGATCCAGCGGTATGTCCATTCATATTTCCTCCCCAGTCACCGAGCGGGTGAGGAATGGATTTGAGGGTACTCGCCTTGTCGTGTTTCGTGGGACCAGGGGAGGTCGCTCAGGAGTGAGTGGTCGAGAGGAGGTCCGGCATCACTCTCCTATATGGCCCCCCGTCGACCTTGAGTTCGGAGGGGAGCCGCCGTCTCTCCATTGTGGATGGAGAGGGGAAAGGAGACGCAAGTCTGCCGAGCCAGCGCCGCTGCACAAGATGGCCGCCAGTCCAGTGCCGCTGCACAAGATGGCCACCAGCCCAGCGCCGCTGCGCAGAATGACCGCCGACCCAGCACCATTGCACAGGATGGCCGCCAATCCAGCACCACGAGGCATGATGGAAGCCAGCCTAACACCACAGCACAAGATGGCCGCCAGCTCAGCGCCACGAGGCAAGATGGACGCCAGGTCAGCGCCACTGCACAAGATGGCCACCAGCCCAGCGCCGCTGCGCAGAATGACCGCCGACCCAGCACCATTGCACAGGATGGCCGCCAATCCAGCACCACGAGGCAAGATGGAAGCCAGCCTAACACCACAGCACAAGATGGCCGCCAGCTCAGCGCCACGAGGCAAGATGGACGCCAGGTCAGCGCCACTGCACAAGATGGCCACCAGCCCAGAGCCACTGCGCAGAATGGCCGCCGGCCCAGCACCACTGCCCATGATGGCCGCAGGTCCGGCGACACTGCACAAGATGGCCGTCAGCCCAGCGCCACGAGGCAA
Source organism: Cyprinus carpio (assembly GCF_018340385.1). Lineage (NCBI taxonomy): Eukaryota > Metazoa > Chordata > Actinopteri > Cypriniformes > Cyprinidae > Cyprinus > Cyprinus carpio. Next base: position 6,322,761 of record NC_056611.1, read on the forward strand.
GATGGACGCCAACACAGCGCCACAGCACAAGGTGGTCACCAGCCCAGCGCCACAGCACAAGGTGGTCACCAGCCCAGCGCCACGGTGCAAGATGGCCGCCAGCTCAGCGCCAACGCCCAAGATGGCCGCTGAGGCGTTTTTGGATTATTTCTCCATGCTGTCTAAGATCCTAGAGATTCCCAGGAGTGTTCACATCATGGCTGCTGAGCCAGCACCACAGTACAAGATGGCCACCAGCCCAGCGCCACTGCACAAGGTGGCCGCCAGCCTGGAGCCACTGCAGAGGATGGCAGCTACAGTGGGCCTTCCAGAGTTGAGTCGCCACTGCAGAGGATGGCAGCTACAGTGTAAGGTGCCCGTTGACCCTCCAGAGTCGAGTCAGGTGCCCGTTGACCCTCCAGAGTCGAGTCAGGCTCCTGTTGACCCTCCAAAGTCGAGTCAGGTGCTCATGGACCTTCCGGAGTCAGGGTTAGTCACCGTCGACCTTCCGGAGTCAGGGTTAGTCAGCTGTGGTGTTAGTTGACCGAGTAGAGTCGAGTGTGGTCTTCGAGGACCGAGTCAAGTCACCGGTGATCTTCGAGGACAGAGTCAAGTCACCGGGGTTCTTTATGGGAGAATTCAAGTCACCAGTGATCTTCATGAACAAAGGCAAGTCACCAGTGATCTTCAGGAACAAGGGCAAGTCACCGATGATCTTCATGAACAAATGCAAGTCACCGATGATCTTCATGAGCAGAGTCAAGTCAGCATCGATCTTCTGGAATCCAGTATAAACACCATGGGATTACCAGAGTCTCGTCACTCCTCTGTGGAACTACCAGAGCCTCTCCACGTCTCTGATGAACTACCAGAACCGTTCCACGTCTCTGCTGAACTACCAGAGTCTCTACTCGCCTCTGCGGAACTTCCAGAGACTCGTCGTGTCTCAGTAGATCTCTCTGGGCACCCGACTGTTCCTGTTGTGGCCACGGAGGCTACCATTAACATGTTCATGTTCTATGTTTCAGACTTGCCCAACCAGACTTGTCCTCCTCTTGGTCCGGCCGCACGGATGTGGTGGTCTTCTGCTCCACCCTGGGGGCTTTCTGCATCGACCACAAGGGAGTGGTGGTCGTCTGCTCCGCCCTGGGGGGCATCTGGTTCGACCACACGGACGTGGTGGTCTTCTGTTCCGCCCTGGGGGGCTTCGGCCCTGACCACATGGTTGGGGTGGTCTTCTGTTCCGCCCTGGGGGGCTTCCGCCCTGACCACACGGTTGTGGTGGTCTTCTGCTCTGCCCTGGGGGGCGTCCGTCCTGACCACACGGTTGTGGTGGTCTTCTGCTCCGCCCTGGGGGACTCCGATCTCAACCACAAAGACGTGGTGGTCTTCTGCTCTGCCCTGGGGGGCTTCCGCCCTGACCACACGGTTGTGGTGGTCTTCTGCTCCGCCCTGGGGGGTTTCCGCCCTGACCACATGGTTGTGGTGATCTTCTGCTCCGCCCTGGGGGGCGTCCGTCCTGACCACACGGTTGTGGTGGTCTTCTGCTCTGCCCTGGGGGGCGTCTGGTTCGGTCGCACGGTTGAGGTGGTCTTCTGCTCCGCCCTGGGGGACTCCGATCTCAACCACAAAGACGTGGTGGTCTTCTGCTCCGCCCTGGGGGGCTTCCGCCCTGACCACACGGACGTGGTGGTCTTCTGCTCCGCCCTGGGGGGGCTTCCGCCTTGACCACCTGGTTGTGGTGGTCTTCTGCTCCGCCCTGGGGGGCGTCTGTCCCGACCACACGGTTATGGTGGTCTTCTGCGCCGCCCTGATGGGCATCACGTGATGTCCTTCTTGGACTTGTGTTTTTGTGTTTATTTTTTGTTGTTTTTTTGGTCTGTGTCTTTCTTTCTGTTTCCTCCTATGGACCTGGCCCTCCGTCCCTCCCCCCTGATCCTCCGCCGTTCCACCTCCCTCCTGGGTTTCTTGTCTGTGTCTTTCGTTCCGTTTCCCTCTAAGGACCTGGCCCTCCGTCCCTCCCCCTGATTATCCGCCGGTCCACCACCCTCCTGGACTCCTTGTTTTGTGTTGCACTTCTCTTGTCTCTGTTTCCCCATTTTACCTGGTTGTCTTGTCTCTGTTTCCCCATTCTACCTGGTCCCCTTGTATCTGTTTTACCATTTTATCTGGCCCTCCATTCCTCCCCCTGGTTCTCCGCCGCTCCACCTCCCTCCTGGTCTCTTTGTGTCTTTGGTTTTTCCCTTGGGTTCAGGTGGAGCATCTGGCAGCTGCTCCGTGGAGGAGGGGGTAATGTCACGCTGTCTAGTCGCTGTTTCCCTGGGTGTCCACTAGTGGGCTCACTTCCCCTTAGACACTTCACCGTAGACACTAGAATTCCTCTAGTCTGGTCCTGTCTTCAAAGTAATTGCACTCCTGTTAATTGCACCAGGCGCAGGGCAATCTATTGTCATTAGCCTCCCTATATATTCCTGTCTTTTCCTGTTGTTTGAATGGAGTCTTTACCCTTTGTGTGTCCAGCTTTCTAGTCCCTGAGTTCTTCCTATCTGCTCGTCCTCCGAGTCATCTCGCATTCCGAGTTCCCGTTTTCCTGTCCCTTTCATTTGTTTGTTTTGTTTGGACTGTCTTTTTGGTTTTGACCTTGGATGTATTGACTACGATTTTGGATTTCCCTTAACTAATAAATACCTGCAATTGGATCTCTCGCTCTCCCTGTGTCTCTCTGGTACACGAATCGTCACAGATATTAGCATTTTGTTAAGCTCAAGACACAATACTCTATTTTTAAGTTTTGTTTTGCTTTTATGATTGTTAAAGAATTTGTGAAAATATCTTATATTCATATCAGATCATATATCTAAATTATGACCTATGCTCTCAATGTCAAATGCAGAAATATTAATTAATGCGTTCATGACCTCAAGGTTAGATTATTGTAATGCTTTATTGGGTGGTTGTTCTGCACGCGTAATAAACAAACTCCAGCTGGTCCAAAATGCAGCAGCTAGAGTTCTTACTTGAACCAGTAAGTATGACCATATTAGCACGGTTCTGTCAACACTGCACTGGCTCCCTATTAAACACTGTATAGATTTTAAAATCTTGCTTATTACTTATAAAGCCCTGAGTGGTTTAGCACCTCAGTATTTGAATGAGCTCTTATTGCATTATAGTATTACTGTATATATAGTCCTCCACGTCCACTGCATTCTGAAAACACTGATAATCTGATAATACCTAGAATTTCAAAATCAACTGCGGGCGGCAGATCCTTTTCCTATTTAGCGCCAAAACTCTGGAATAACCTACCTAACATTGTTCGGGTGGCAAACACATTCTGTCAGTTTAAATCTAGATTAAAGACCCATTTCTTAAACCTGGCTTACACATAACACACTAACAGATTTCTAATATTCAAATCTGTTAAAGGATTTTTAGGCTGCATTGATTGGTTCAACAGGAATTGGGAACACTTCCAATAACACACAATGTACTTGCTACTTTGTTAAAAAGTTTTTTTTTTTTTTTGCTTTGTTAAAAAGTTTTTAAAATATTTCTAAAAATGTTTTTACTTTTAGCTATTTTGCGGTATTTATTTACTGAAGGTTTGAGGTGCTTTTGTGGTTTTGGTTGAATGAATGATTGTTTTTTTGTTTCTTTAAGTGATTTGCCAACACCTAGTTTAATGGTGGTTTTAGTGTCATATTTAAAAGTCTCAGTTTGTTTTTCCATCATATTTCTATAATCAATTTTTTTTATTATTATTTAAAACATTTCTCTCAACATTATTTATGCAGTGAATTCATTATTTTTTGAATACCAATTCAAATGCAACTTCTGTGCCACATCCTATGCAAAGTAGTGAATTTATTTGATTGGTAACAGCTCTATACAGTGTCTTATTCTGATTTTGTTTACTGATTAAAATTAAAAATAAGACATTTTTCAGGCTTGAAACGTGGATCTTAATGATGAGTTTGAGTGCTGGTTTGGTCTTGGTCTTGACTCTGTCTCGATTGCTAGGGTATTCTGGGTGACTATGCTAGTGTGTTGATGTATACTGTAGTGTTCTGGGTGATCTTCAGTAATGTCCACATACAGACAATCCCACCTCTGTTAATAATGGACACTGCTATTGTAACTTTTTATTAATTAACAAAATAGACTATAAATTGTAATGCAACCATAATGAATATTCATGGACACAAATGTGCAAACGAGACCATAAATCCACAAGACCTATCTACATAAATGTTGCTCATGGTCCTTATGCCATCCCCTTGTTACTGTATGATTCATTTTCTAGATACACCCCTTGATGTAAGAGCTAGAACACATTATATTATTAACAAATTTACAACTTCAATTTAAATTAATTTCTCTCACAAAGATATTGTATAACATTAAAAGACTCTAAAGTACAGGGCACGACCCCTGGTTACCATACACTTTTATTAAAAGAGCAGCATCAACATTATTCAAAACATCTCCGTTTGTGTTCCACCGAAGAAATAAATATATATGGTTTTGGAATGACATGAGGGTGAAGGAGAATACATATTTACACAATTTACATTTTTGGATAAACTGTTCCTTTAAACTTCTATATATTTCAAATTAAATGATGGGAGCTCTTGTAATAACTGCATTTGTGGCAGTGTGTACTACTTACTGTGACAGCATCCAATAGCACTTGAAATATTGTTGTCTTACTACAATATTACATAATATTTGTGGCCCAAATATCTGGCAAGTCTAGCCTACCTTCTTACAACTTCAGTTACACTGTGTTCTCTTGCCTTCTTCCACAACATTCTCAAGCAGAGGGGACTCCCAGTTTTCTAAGTGTGATGAGATGTGGGATTTTCCTTCTGACTTTCTCACATGGCGTTGCTTTCTGCAGTGATGTGCCTCTAAGGAGTTCTTCTTTTCTCTTTACATTATTCTACTAAGTTGAAGTCATGCCACAAACTAGAGCTTTCTCTCATGAGAATGACCCTCCCTGTGTTTCCCCTCTCAGTCATCCTTCACTCTCTCTCTTCCTCTCACTCATCTATGCAAACTTTCCATTAAAAATGAACACACTGGTGCTTTCCATGTACACTATCACAAATCAAAGGTTTGCACACACCTTCTCATTCTTAATGACTATTTTCTACAATGTAGAATAACAGTAACAATGGAAGCACAAATAGAAGTATAGGAATTCTGTAACCAAACATACATCTATACTCTTAAAATGAAAGGTTATTTATTGGTATTGATGGTTCCATGAAGAACCTTTAACATCCATGGAATCTTTCCATTCCACAAAAGGTCTTTTATAGTAGAAAAAGTTTTTATTAGATTATTTCTATACACTAAGAAAATAATTTTTTAACTCTCTATTTATTTATTTATGTATTTTTATTATTTATTTTTATTGTAGGCCTAATTCACACTCAGTTAATTTCTCTCTCTTTCTGTCCAGTAACTGGAATTAGCAATGAAGGTTTGGGGATGAAAAGAGTTCTACACACAAGAGCATTTTAAGAACAAAAAAAAAAAAAAAAGACAAAGGTCTTGAAATAAAACATCTGAACAATATCTTGAGGTGTGGTAACCATGGTATAATCAGAATAACTGACTTCAGTCTGTTGGATTATTGAAAAATAATGCACAATGGCCTGTCATTATTTATTCTTTACATACATATATGTAATTTTCATGCATTGAGGGCTGTTTTAGTTATCTATTTATTCAAATCATACAGACAAAATCTGTATTTGTCCACAAAACTAATTTCAATCCTTTAAGCAAAAGCAAAAGCAAATATATATATATATATATATATATATATATATATATATATATATATATATATATACACACACACACTTTTGACTGGTAGTCATGTACATTCTGACATGTACATTTTGTGGAAAAGCATACCTCCTCCTTTCACATCCCTTTTAATGACCTTAAGATGAACACCAAGGAAAGAGTTGAATGCTCTTTGATTACACTTGCAGAAGTAACAACCCAACCACCACATGCCACGTGAGGAGCTTTAATGCTTGTGGTTAAGAGAAAAAAATCAATGCTCTTACTTTTCAAACAGAGGAAGATATTCTGCAGACGGCCCTTCCTGCCTTATTTTGTGGTAATCTAGGGTTAAAACAGTCTGAGTAGTCATTTTACCAGCATATGTCTGTTACAGTGTATCTGCTAAGTGTAGCTCACTTCAGCCACTGTTGACTAAATGAGATTTATGGTTACAGATATTTCGGCAGACATATGGGTAAAATTTTAATGATTATGGTAGCACAGCTAACCAAAAAAAAAAAAAAAAAAACTTTCTGTGCTTTCCTTTTTTTATGTTACTAAATACCAGGGGTTGTCATCGGAAGGAGTCTCATAAATTTCTCAATTCCTTAAATTTGTAAAGGCAAGAAAACTAAACTACATTTACAAATATTGTACGAGACTAGACAGGTTATTAAAACACACATGCAGTTTAAAGTGTCATAATAATAAATGTTACATTTTAGCTACTACTATTCTCCAAACACATTTACATTGTTGTTATTAACAGTATTCGAAAAAGTCTAGTCATTTATGAAACTAAGTTGTTAGAAACTATTACCTTAATGTCAATATAAACAAATGTGAGTCAGTAGATTTCAATTTCAATTTAGTCATTTAGCAGATGCTTTTATCCAAAGCGACTCGCAAGGGACTTTTCTCACTGTTAACAAGTCTATTAGAGTCCCATATACATGGATTCATATAGGCTTTTAAATCAAATGTCTTTTTTTTTTTTTTTTTTTTTTTTTTTTTATTGCAGGACATAGAGGCAAAAAGTAATGAATACATAAAACGAGATCATACCTCCATCCTCAAACAGGTTTATCCGCGTTGATCTTCTGTATCCAATCGCAGTATCGAGATGCGTCCCTCTGCTCTACAGACAGCAGCAGCCTTACTTCACTTTCCGTTTGTTTAGTCAGCAACACCCAGATCTGCGAACACTTCAAATCTCAGACGACAAAGGAAGAGAAACTGTGTGATGTTGAGAAGGCAAGTGAGCTGCGCCAAACACAGTGTCCATCTGCGTCTGATCACGATCACCTTACTCTCAGCAAACTCTAAGCCCGGTCAGTTATGAGCCATGAACAATTATGACAAACAGACTGGCTGTGTCACAAAACCTAGTACTCTGCCTTCTTTAACCAGTAGGCTACATGCCCCGTTTGAACTTTCGGTTTAAAAAAAAAACTGATGCCAATCATGTGAGCATCAGATGCGAGCGTTTTATGCGTCATATGCGCGATATAGTATTAAAAAGGACTACAAGGAAGATACACATCTAGAACAAATTCTGTATGTGGTCTTGTTTCATTAATACAGTGTACATGTTTTTCTTTATTACCCGGAGATTATGAAAGTTAAATGTGACAACATGCCCCACAGAGAGGGGCACGTGGTAACATGACCATAACAGCTTGAAATGCTGATTTAACACACACACACACACACACACACACACACACACACACACACACACACACACACACACTGTATATATACTGTACTGATATTTATATTTGAATAATTAAAAATAAACAAATTTTGAAGTTTTACAATGAACATAACACAGAACAAAGCCTTATAAATCATGTATACACGCATATACATGCACATATAACACACATAACACATATTCAGGTTTGATATAAATATTATGACATAATTGCAAAAAATAAAAGTATACTTCAGTTAAAAAAGCTAACTTTCTATTGATATAATAATGATTTTGTAATGTCTAAACATAAATCTAATGGCACATGAGCCATTGAAGTTTCATGTCATTTTAATTTTAAAAGTGTTTGTTTTACAGTAAATATCAGCATGTTTTCTTGTATTACCGTTAATGAAATTGGAAAATGTAGATCTTCCTTAAAAGTGATTTTTATATAAATGTATACATTTGATTTATTACATATTGAAAAATATATTTTAAAAATACCATAAATCCCCCAAAACTAAATAATTATAGTGATATTACATTTAAAAAAAAAATACAATATTATGTTAAAAAACATATTTTACTGATTATGTAAGCTAGTTGGACAGAAAAAGGAATATTGCATATAGCATCACATAAGGGATATATAAGCCTATTTTTCGTCCTTCAACGTTAAGTTGACATAATAGGCTTGTTCGAGATGATTCGGTTCTTTGATGTCATATGCCAATCGTTCTATGCAACGCCCATACATCTCGAACAAGCCTACCATGTTAAGCGAACCATAGATACATACATGCCATATTGGATTGCTCAAGACTTGTCTGCTATCTTTAAATGTCAATGTGTCTACAGTCAAAATCAATGAGCTTTAAAACAGGGTTCCTCAAATCTTGCCCTGGAGGGCCAGTGTGCTGCAGAGTTTAGCTCCAACCCTGATCAAACTCACCTACCTGTGATTTTGTAATGATCCTGAAGACATTGATTAGCATGCTCAGGTGTGTTTGATTAGGGTTAGAGCTAAACTCTGCAGGAAAGTGGATCTCGTGGGCCAGATTTGAGGATCCCTGCTTTAAAATGTGGTATAGCTACAGTATAACTGTCAAGATGGAAAAGGGAACTTTACATTTAAGATGATGGCTTACATCATGTTATTTCCTGCACTATACTTCACCAGAGGGAGGAAGCATTTTACATAACACAATGAGCAAAAACAGACACCCTGAATGCAGTTTATATGTCAAGCATGTGACAGAGGAATATGAAGAGGCTCTCTGTTTACAAGAGAGTGAAACCAACAAATCAAAGCATGAAATAAAAAAATTGCATATAAATAATCTACTTGACTTATAATGACAGTGGTGCTGCCCCAGTCATTTGACTATCTTGTGCATGAACTGAACAAAATGATTAAATAAATCATATTATTATTAATTAATGCAACTTTAACCTTCTGAGATTTTTATTCCAGATGACAGGCTTGTAGACTAGTTTACTGTAATTAGGCCATTCTGTGGATTTTGGACTGAGCTTTTTTGCTTTTGTTTTTGACCTATTGTGGTTCTTGGGGTCTTGCTGAACAAAATTTTGTAAACTTATACCACAATAAACAGTCTTTTAATTTAAACTTTATACATAACTTGTATGCATGTGTTAAAAATATCATGTTTGAAATGTCAGAAATGCTGTTTGTTACCTTTAAAATAGTTATTTAAAAATAAATAAATAAATAAATGACTTTTGGTTAAAAAGTTGATTGAAAATAATTGTAAAAAATATATAAACAGTAAAGTCTTTAAGATTTAGATTAGATTCTTAAGATTTTTTAAGAAGTTTTATTTAAAAGATATTATTAAAATATATTTTATTTGACATTTTTAAATGTTTTTGTTATTTACAAATTCATTTCTACATTTACCATGAACTGACTTCTCAACCATTTGGTAGAGGTAAAAAAAAAAATTATAATCATAAAAAAATAATAACTTAAATTTAAATAATAAATAAATAAAACTTGTTATATTTTATTGATAATTGATTGTTTTAACTATTGCCACAACTAAATAAAATAAATAAATAATAAATAAATAAAAAAAAGCAAATAAGTTATTTTTTCCATTTATTTTCCTCTTGGTAAGTACCTTGAAAGGCTAAGGAAAGAACAGCATAGCTAGCAGACGATTGACATTTAGGAAGAATTTTAATAAATACTATATATAAAATCTATGTCCAGTACAAACAGACACTACAGTATGGACATGTTATGTTTTATGCTATTAGATAAGTCTTCTTATTATGAGGATATAACTGATACAACAAAGAGTCACTCTCCCTCCAAAGAAATGATGTTGCTTCTTGCTAGTCATGTGACAGAAATGGTTTTATACTCATTTAGTTGTTATGTTTCTTTGTTTTTGACCTTTTTCACCTGTTCTTTATTATACCTTTGTTACTTTGTATATTTATACATTTCTTATGCACTGTGTCCGAAATCGAATACTTCCCTACTATATAGTATGAGAACAACAGTATGCCGAAAAATATTTTCGAACTCATGGTATTTAAAACACTGTAAGCGCTGTGTTAAAAGTATGATATTTTGTTTCTATATGGTTTTCACAGCTGATGCACTTTACAATCCCATGAGGCCAAGTTAGAGAATTTATATGAGTGAAGCAATGTGAAACAATGCAAAACTGATGCTGGTAAGTCACATGATAATACCAACATACTGTATGGCGGATGTAGTACTTCTGAATGAGATTCATACTATCCATATTTATAGTATATAGAACATACTTTTTGAAGTTACTCAGACACTACACAATTTCAGACTCACTGGTCGTCTTTGTCTGGTTTTGTCCTTTATTGGATGTTGTGTGTGATTTATTTAGTCCTGTTTATCTTATGAAATCTCCTTTTTGTTACCTGGATTTACTTTTGTTGTTTTATTTTAATAAACTGCATTTGGACGCTTATCTATGTCTTTTTCATTTAAAATAATTTAATGGTTTTACACACACACACACAAAGTATCACAACAAATTGTATTTTACATCAAACAGAATGTAAAAATTAAGCAAATGTATAGACTACTACTCAAAATTGCTAATTTAAATATTCATATGTAACCTTTATCAAAGTGCAGTTTAATATGTAATATGTGACGTAATGTGCATGTAAACAAATATGTGAATTGGACTACAATTGGAAATTGTAGGGTTCATACAAACAGATTTTTAAAAGTCTGAAATCAGATTGGAGGAAAACTGGTGCATGTAAAAAAAAAAAAAAAAAACCTTATGTGAAAGCACTGCTAAGTACTAAAATAATATGTCAACAAGCTGTGGTTTACAGTGATTATTTATTATTTATTTATTTTATTTATTTATTTAAAAAAATATATTTTTTATTTTATTTTATAAAATAAAATTTAGTTATTTATTTATTATAAAATGTATTTAAAAATATACATTTGTATATTATTTTATTTTATTTTTTATTTATTTATTTTTTAGAATATTAGAATATTTTTATTAATAACAGCTTCTGATGCTGCGCAACCAATCATAATCAAAGACCGCAATCATCCGTTTTATAATGAACAATAAGTCCTTTTTAGAATCAGTTTATCAAGAATTACATTGAGTGGACATTTCAATTACAAGATGACCCAGATCCCGATTCCTTTTCTTTTGAGGCTATGTTGTGATAAAGTCCCTGTTCCTCCTCTTTTTTTATACCCACGTTTATAAACATGGCCACAGCTGAGTGAGCTCATGTCCTGTGGAGTTTGAGATTAGCTCAGAGCAAACAAGCTCTCTGTCAAGAGGCTGGCCGAAGGGGAACACAACCAGGCTCCTGATAATAGTGCTTTGAAAGTCTTTGGAAGAAAGCCACGAGAAACATTCCAAACATATGGCTGTCTGATGGAAGAAATAATGTCTTAATGCTTTATGTGACCCTTCCTGACACTTAACCAGATAGTTCATTCATGTGGGAACCGTAACGATCTCACACCACTTTACACAAAATACAGGCATTTAGTAACACAGCTGGACTATTTAAATACTGTTCTCACAGACTGATAGATATATTAATGATAGATAGATATATACTGATCAATATATTGAACAATGCTTAAATATTGATCAATTCTAGAAAAAAAAATATAAATAAAACTATCATAGAAAAACTAAACTACAATTAAGGGTTCAGAGTTACTGGGATTTTAATGTGTATGAAAATTATAAAAATCATCATATTGTTTAATAATTTCAAGCAGATCTTATATGGTATTTATTTATTTTTCTCTTTTTTAATTCATAAATAAATGTAACCATTTTTATTAATTATATTTGATTAAACGTTTTATTTCTTTAGATGCATTCAATTAAATATTTGTTGTTTTATGAATATAAAATATTGCTCTCACCTCCCAAAAGTTATATATACTGTAGTTATACTGTATATATGTATTAGTCAAGCATATAAGAGGGTGGTTCCCCCTACTGGACATGCACTGCTATTGTAGAGTAGGTTATGTCGAAGTTACTAAGGCAGTTTATACAAAAACAACTTCAATCCATCTTCTCAATACTTTTTACATTTCTGAATTAAAATTAAATGTGATGTTTTGCGGGGCTTAATACAACAAAGGGCGTGTGGCTCTAACTTTTTGAGCCACACTTCATATGAAAATTGTAAAAATAAGCAAACACCACATTAAGTTGTAAATTTTAATTACAGATTTTAGATTTTAAAAGGATATTATATATTCACGTTATTAATATTTTTATTAATATCTAAATAAAATATTATTTTTTAATGTTAACTTGTTTTGTTTTGATTGCTGCTGAACAAACATCATTTAGTATCTTAGTTTAAATGTTGTTTCAAAAGCCACAGAAAATATTTTTTATATACTTTCCATATTATGTTATTTAATGATTACAATACACTATATTATAATGAATACATTATAATATAGTATATTGAAATCATTAAATAACATATTATATTATATAATGATAACATTATATATATATATATATATATATATATATATATATATATATATATATATATATATATATATATATATATATATATAAATAATGATTACAATACTATTATAATAATATTGTAAAGTTTGTTTAATGATTCCAATACAACATACATATAAATACTATAATTGATATGAATATGTGCAAAGGAAATGACATCCAACACAGTAAAACAGAATAATTTACAGACACAAATACATTCAAGTAGAAATAACACATCACTGCAACAAGATAATACCATCACTTTGTGGTATAGAATCACCATTTTGTCCCGCACTTTTTAATTAGAATTTAAAGATTTGGATTATGTTTTCTGTAAGACATAAAAACATAAAATGGCTTACAATTCTGTGTAATACAATAGAAATTCTAAATTAGAAAATCATATTAAAAAAGAAGCACACAAAGGCTGCCTAAAGTCTGCCACATCTCATTTTTGAGCTCAGGTGCAGCACGTATTTAAAGAGAGAAACATCAAACTGACTTCTACACCACATTTATATGTGTCTGCAATGGTTTACAGTTGCTTTCACCACAACTGGTTTGGCAACAACTCAATGTTTTACCATGAAATTGTCAAAATCTAATCATTCAAGTCACAATATTTCCATTAATCAAGTAGTTCTATACAAAACCTATTTCACATTATTGATCTAGACTACATGATTGCTATAAGTGTGTAATAACTGTGTAATAACTGTGATATTATGCATTTGTGTGAAACCCTTCATTTATGAGTCATTTCCCCGAGCACAGTCACTGTCACTCATAATGTGAGTCAGTTCCAAACTCATTTTTCATTTCCGTCACATCAATTATTCAAGCTCTTATCCAAGAAACCCACACTTTCTTCACTTTTCCCAGGTGCCTACGCTCCTCTTCAGCTGGGTTGATGTTACCGTAGCCCTCCTCTGTCATTACAGTCTCCTTCACTCCATTAAACGTCTCTGTGCACACGGTGAAGTCATCACGGGTCGAGATATGCCTCCGGTTGGGCCCGTGGTGGCGCCTGTGGGGCAACAGGAAGAGGCGTCTGACGGCGGAGCGATACTTGTTGGACATGAGGTTGTAGAGGACGGGGTTAATTGAGGCGCTCAGGTAGAAGAGCACCATGGAGGCCACGTTGAAGTTCTGACTGAGGCGGGCGGAGTGGTAGTCATCCACGTGTGTGAAGAGGAACCGACCGATGTGGTAAGGAAGCCAGCAGATAGCAAAGACCAACACAACAACAGCTAGGAGAAGAGAGGGGCACAGGACACAGGGTTAATGGAAGAATGAGATTTGTCCATGTTCTGGGGGGTTGCGTACCGAGACTAATTTATGAAGGCAAAACATTCGCCAATCATTCATAAAGGAACATAAATTGACAAGATAGTAATAAGACAATTAATAAATAAGACAAGTTACATATTTGCAATCTCACACAAGTTGACAACATTCATTTACATTGCAAAGACGTTGCTACTGCTACTTATTAAGATTAGGCAATATTCATGTCTCGCCCGAGTCACTTTAAATGGAGAAGAATGGAGAACATTGTAATTGTCCGTTTCATTGCTTAGAAATAAGGAACAGTGGATGATGATGAGACGGCCGTTGTCAGACTCCTTGTGAAAACAAAAATCTTTTTATTATTACAATTAATGGCAAAATGAATGTTTGGAAATGTAAACTGATATTTCCTACTGACAAACTACGGAAAAATATAGAAATAACTGACATTAAACCATTTTTAGCTGGTGAAAATACTAGTGTTCTAATAATTTTTGCCACAGCTGTTCATCTCTGGAGCAACAGATTGCGTGTGAACTCTAATCGCTTGTCACCTACATAACCTTCGGAAATGTGCTGTGAACTGATCTGTTAAGATTTTGCATGCTTTTCTAAGACTAAACCAATCAGAATTCTTTAAACCTAAATTAATGTCTTATTTAGTGACCTCTGTTAGAGTGTGATTATACACTCCTCACAAATATTGAAGCTGACATTTGCTGATGAAACCGAAAACTATTTTCTTCAGTAAATTTTTCTTCAATTGTTCGCATCTCTGACTCTTGGTCTCATCTTCATTTACATACCTGGTCCTTGGGTATTAACCGTAAATCCCCTACAACACAGTGTTTTCATTTGTCGTGCATTTTCTAGCAAAAAGGGGCATGAGTTTGATAAGTTTAGAATGACTTGAAAGTCCAATGTGATAAGTCATTTAATGTATAACGCCCAGATTTTCTGTCACCATTGCAAATGAATGATGTGTAGTGTTTCAAAACCTGTTCAGATGTTTCAAGTCGTGTAGTGTATTCCAGCCTCAACACTTCCCAAGACCCACTCACCCAGAATCTTGACAGTCTGCCTGTTGACCTTCTGTCTGGCTGCCGCATTGGGCCCATGAAGCTCATGACGACCCTTCCACAACTTTCGACCGATGGATCCATACAAAAATAACAAGCAAAACATGGGGCAGAAGAAGTAGGCGGTCGACACCCAAATAGTGGTGTGCAGCAGCCCTGATTCGATGGCATAGCGTGTGTGCTTGCACTGCCGAGTGTCCGGGTCAGGCATCGTCTCGTTCTCGTACTCCACCCCCATCAGGAAGAACACTGGTGCAGCGGACAGTAGGGCGAAACCCCACAGAGCCAGAATGACATACTTGACCCTTCGCTTGGTGATGGCAGCCTTGGCTTTGAAAGGGAAGCAGATGGCCAGGTAACGCTCCATGCTGAGCACTGTGATGTGGAGGATGGTGGCGTTGGTGCATCCTTCATTAATGTAGTGCGATAGACGGCACACCAGCTCCCCGAAGACCCAGGGTACATACTTCCAGAGGCGGTAGAGGTCGAAAGGCAGGCTAAGGAAAATTACCAGGTCTGAGATGGCCATGCTGGAGAGATACAGGTTGGTGGTGGTCTTCATGTCCTTGAAGCGCTGGATAATGAGGATGGTCATGGTGTTGCCGGTTATGCCGACAATGAAGAGTAGGATGCAAATGGTGGTGACAGGAATGAGGGTGGAGGTTGGGAAGAGAGAGTCTCCACAATGGTGGTCCTCCATGAACTCCTCCATGCTGATGCAAATCTGCAGATGCCCCTTGATAAGGTCTAAGAGATCGTGGTAAATATACAAAAGACCTTTAAAAGAGGTTGAGCATGAAGAACTCTGATGAGACTTCTTTGCTGAAAGTCTGTTTCAGCATCAGGGAAGGTGGAACCAAAGAGGTGGTGTGTTTTACAGGAGATGAAAAAGACGAGACCTGTGGGTGTAGTATCTGGTGCGCTGCTACAGGAGATGAGAGCATCACCTCTCCTCTCCTGTGTGCGTGCAGAATATCACTTAGTTCAGTTCTTAATTAAATAGTGAGATCACAAGAGGTGGAGACAGTAGACAGATAGGGATAGAGGTGGGGCTTTGGCTTTCAAAGTGTGTTTAAATTAACAGCTCTTGATTTATGTCTAAGTCCATACTCTCTGATAATATGAATAAAATTACGTGCATATCAATATGTATCAAGTTTTATCAAATTAAGTAATTTGGAAAAATATTGAACTTGCAATCTTTAAATCAAATTTATTTTGGAAATTTTCTTAGAATTACAATTTAGTCAGCATAAAGCAGGGTTATTATAATTAACACAAACAAAAAAAAAAATGTTTTTTTTTTGTTTTTTAATAAAGTCAATTATCAAAAAACTTAATTTCATTTAGTTTCTAGCTTTAGTTTTAATAATGTATATGTTAAATGAACATCAAAAAACGAAAGCCTGTCAGATTAATGAAGAAACAGAGCTGTGACCCAAGCGTATCTCAAAAAGTCTAATGTACCTTTTTATAGAAATACTTGTTTCAAGTTTAATATATATATATATATATATATGTGTGTGTGTGTGTGTGTGTGTGTGTGTGTGTATATATATATATATATATATCAGTTCAAAAGATATACTGAATAAAAAGGTGTGACCTAAGTGTATTTGTCTTTTTTGTAACAAATAGTTAATTAGTATTAATGTTAGCAATGTCTAACACAATCTTTATTCATACTATGTTGATGCACAAATAAGCTGCTGGTGTGTCAGGTGGTGCATTGTGTTCACTTCAAATCTGTTCTGAAACATTACAGAAAAATACATTTAGATCATCTTAATGTCTTTGTAATAAGCTTTAACACTTGATCCAGGTGCTGAAGAATAATCTAATTTAATAGACAATCTGTCTGGAGTGAGCACTCCAACCCAATGAACCTGACGGCTCTTTCTTTTTGGACAAAAGTTAACCATATACAGGAGGAAGGAACTTTCTTTGTACACAGTCTGGTCAGGAAGTCTGGATCTCTGACTAAACACAAAATCTGAAAACATATTTTTACTAGTTTCACTGAAAAATTAAGATGTAAAATATTAGATACAGTATACTACTCATAATATAGTAAAAGTCATTACTATAATGATGTTTAATAGGTAGAAGTGTTCGATTGTCAGATTGTTTTATTAAAATGTGACGCACAAAATCTGAAAATTTGATTTGAATGTGCTCAAGATAAGAAAAAACTTTTAACGTAATGTTGACTAAATACAATAAAATCCAATGAAGCAAAAAATCTTGACTGAAATGCAGGCTTGATGAGCAGAAGAAACTTCTTTCAAAAACATTAAAAATAGTAATGTTTCCAAACTTTTGACCTGTACTGTATATACACTGAGTGTTTTTTTTAGATACAAAACATTATCATAGTGATTTGAATCTACATATATGGCAACATGCAGTAAAAGAAGACAATTAAGAATTATAAATCTTTTATTGTGCATGGATCTGTCTGTAGATATCATGACTATACAGACACACTTTAGATACATATATATATATGATTATACATTTCCTATCTGATAACGAACATTTTAAAGTGATATGTCTGATAGTATGTATACTATAACAAATTTTAGTTTTGGAATGTACGGTGTATGAGGTAACTGCAAACATTAAAATTACATAAAAATGGTCTCATTTTTTTGTGCATATTTTATTGATTTTTTGTAGTTTTTCTGTCTCCCAAGAACCAAACGCCTACCATGTTGGGGAGATGTTAAAATGGCACACTTCGCAATTACATTTTATCACTATCAAAAATAGGAGTTTGAGTTTTTTTTTCTTTTCCTTTAATGACAAACAGAAGACATCTGCAGAATATCTATAAGACCAAATCATGTAATTCATTTTCATCCAAGGCTTCTTGCAAGGTACCTTCAGTTGTTAACAGTTGTTGACAGCACTCATATGCCCATAACTAAAGCACGACACAAAACCCTACGACCGGACCATCATGCTGCTGTGACACAGCGCTGACAATCACAACACTTTAACACACAGAGAAAAAGGCAAAAATGTTCGATTCACAGGAAGTACATATAGGATTAACACAATTCATTACAGCTGTTTGCATTTCATTTCTTGTACTTTTCTTAATTTCTCTGCTGGACAGAATAAACTTAAAGGTTTTATTTCCATATAAAAATAAAGTTCAAATGTGTGATAAGAAAAAAGATATCTGAAAATTAATATTTAGTCCTATATTCAATAATCTTGAGATTACATCAAAAAGTAATATTGCTAAAAGTAGAGTATAACACAATGCGATAATCTGGTTTCTAAAACTAAAAACCAAAACCAAAACAAAAAAAAAATTAACAATAGAGAAATTAAGAAAATACTATATGACTTTCCAAATCATGATTACTGGCTGAATAAACCATTTCAAGAATTTTTTTGTGGTACTACATTTTTAAAAACAGCCAAAACACATTGAGGGCTTGCACAACTGGAGAACATGTTCCATAAGACGCATCACAAGATCAAGACGCATTCGTAAGTATTTTTTTCTCTTCTCACTAAGGTGCAAAGGTAACGACTGAAGGAAAGGTTTCCGAGAAGCATACATTGTTTGTGCTGAACCACAATATTTTGGAGCAAAGCAGCTGCTTGATTGTGAAAACAAGCTACAGTATACGTACATGATAGTAAAAATAACTATTAAGCTGAGTTAGTTTGGTATTCATAGTCATAGTCTTACTCCCCATACTAAGCCAGAATCTCAGGTTCTTGTATCATACTGTACAAAAATATACTTACATTTCTCTAGTTATTTTTGCATCCTTTACACATTCTGAACATCAAAAAAGTTCTGAGGAAAGTGCTAAATCAACGTTCGCTAATTTGAGCGGTATCGGTCTCGCCTCCCCTTTTTTAAATCGTAGACCTGTAGACTTCGCTCGGGACCCCCGGTGGGCCTTCTGCTCGCCTGTACCCCCTCGCCGACAGCGTAGTCACTGGCCCTCGAGTCCCAGGCCCAAGATAGCAAACCGGTGAGTGGTGCGACCACCTAGCTAGCTTTGGGACACTGAATGAAACTGACACTCAACAGTTTACAGTTGAAATTATACGTATAAATAACATAAAGACTACAGCTACACAAATAAATGAAGTGGTACGATGAGTATGCGATGAGCGGTAAGCCTCACTGCTGATCCTTCATTAGATTGCTCTCCGAGTCCCACGGAGGGAAGGGCGTTCTTTCAACAGCATGCTCAGAAGGGACAGCGGAAAGAAAGATCAATAGATTGGGTGAAGTGATTCTAAAACTTCCTTTTTCTCAATCCTTCCCTTCATGCGGCTCCTTGATGCTGGTGCCGGAACGAAAAATAAAGAAAGAAAAACAAACATCAACAAACAAACTCGTTTTGACGATGTAACGCAGGGCCAAGGCTTATTCGATCACGAAGTACTGGATGGCGACCGCGATGAGGATGGACGTCACAGCCAAGAGGGCGATGATGAGGAAGGAAAACTGTTCGTCCGTCATGCTGCGTTTTGGCTTCTGGGCCTCGGCTGCTTTGGATCCCGTGGTGCCGGAGACCCCGGGGCTATCGACGCGAGGTGGAAGCAGGATGACGGTGGAGCTGTAGGGCCCGATGATTTCGGGGGCGTCCTGGCACTGCCGGATGGCGCAGACACGAAAACGGTACTCCGTGGACGAGCTCAGGTTAGGGAGCTGGTAGGAAGTGGCTGAGCCCTTGTAGATCTGAAAGAATTAAAGACGACCATTAAATATTTAATTAAAAACTAAACACAAATATATTCTTAAATACTGCATAAAGTATTATTTGCATTGTTTTTTTGTTAGTTTTTGAAAGAACCCTTATGGTTACCAAGGCTGCATTTATTTGATCATAAATACACTAAAAACAGTAATTTTGTAATTTAAAAGAAGTGTTTTTTTTATTTTAATATACTTTAAAACTTTTCAGCAGAAATTTTCAGCAGTCATTCTCCACTACAGTATTCATTGTCACATGATCCTTCAGAAATCTTTCTAATATGCTGATTTGGTGCTTAAGAAACATTTTTTATTATCACAAATGTTGAAATCAGTTGTGCCATTTAATATTTTTGTGGAAACCATGAAACCCTTTTAAAAGATTGTCTGATGAATGAAAGTTCAAAAAATTTATTTAAAATTGTTTTTTAATAGTGTAAATGTCTTTATTTCACTGTTATACTGTTACTTGATCAATTTAATAGTGTATATAATAATGTATTGAATTATAATAGAAGACCTAAATTTAGCTTATTTTTGAATAGATCAGTAATCAGTTGAATTTATACAGAACAGTATTCAGCATTACATTAATTTCATTCTTTTTCACAACAAAAAGTAAAGAGCTGATGAAGTCTATTTAAAGGATGCAGATGTGTAGGCAGAGAAATAATATGCCCGAAGAACATGAGAATATGAATATGAAGTCGCGCATGTGTGTGTGGGCTGCATCAACACAAACACACAAGCCTCCCATCATGCCTGCAGTCTCCTACAGTGTCTCTCAGCAGGGGGTGATGAGTCAGAGCCAGTGAGACTGCTTTACCCTTCCATTACCCTCAAATCTTCAGTCACTCAGAGGCAGCCCACGCAGGTGCTCACGGTAGAGTGGTTTTAAGTTAAATCAAACGTTCTGCCGGGTCCCGCCTGACATACAGTTCAGTGATAATATTTTTAGTGACAATCACTATTAGGAATTAAACACTGCAACTACAGACAACTGGGTGATGTTTTTACCCGGCTCTCCAGGGGCCCCCTTAGGACTCCCATTTAAAGGGACAGTTCACACTAAACGTTTACTCCTCATTTCTTTTGGAGTGAGTTTTTTTTTTTTCAGAATGTTCAAGGCGTTTTTATACTTTGTGAGAACAATTAAAGGGATAGTTCACCCAAAAAGGAAAATTATGTCACTAATTACTCACTCTCATGTCATTCCAAACCGGTAAGACCTCCATTCATCTTCAGAACACAAATTAAGATATTATTGATGAATTCCGAAGATGAACACAGTTCTTACGGGTTTGGAACGACATGAGGGTGAGTAATTAATGACAGAATTAAAATTTTTGGGTGAACTAACCCTGGGCCCGATGATCATCAAATCTCATCTGTTTTTTTTTGTAATTTATGCATTTAAATATGGTGCCACAAGTTTGGCTTTGACTTTAGTTTAAGGTAATATTTTTACAGTATAGTTACACAATTAAGTACTAAGTAATATTAATTTACTACATACACTTACTACAAGGTTAGGATTAGGTTTAGCAAAGGACCTCAAGATGGGAATCAAACTTGGGTCGCCAAGAGCACAGTTGCATTATATATGTCAGCACACTAACCACGAGGCTATCGGCGCCAACAGTTTCTGGCTGTTTAACAAGGACAGTAACATGTCACAGCAAAATACAGTGTTACCTAAGTTTGTGGGAAGTCTGACATAAATGTTCACAACGCAAAAGTTCCTAATGCACTTCACAATTAATCATAACATGTTTAAATGTTTTAAATTCAGTGCACTTGACGTTGACTTATTTTATGATCTGCTTCTCATGCTAAGATATCGTATGAGCTCAAAAGATGGGACTGGTTTTGGAACAACTTAAAGGTATAATATATCACTACTTTTGTTTTGTACTTTGTTGCTTCTTAACATTTTTGGAGTCCTTGCCAAACAAATTCGAATTTTGAATATTCGTCAAAAAGGCAGCCTTGTCAGTGGCGTAAATGTCATTGCATTTTAATGTTTTTGTAAGCCTATCAAGTTGAAGCCACTATATATGGCGCAGCTGCATTGTTAATTACAAATATGACGGGAAACGAGAACATCAAACGTCAAAACTAAAACCAAGCCATTCACACAGAACGCATATTTCATGCATTTTCTTTAGGGACATCTTTCATCGTTGCACTCGCACTTCGCACAAAAGAGCCGCATGTTTAGAAAGCCATGTAAAATTAATGCAAGTTCAACTTTGAAAAAACATATATTGAGACTTTATGGCGGGTTTTTTTCCCCATCCCCCCGCAACTCCTGTTTTTAAATGAAAAATGTACTTGTGATCGGCTTTCGGCCCTTTCTATTAAACTATGCATACATACACGATGCTGTTTTGTACATAGTTGTTTAAGAAACTTTATTATAATTGGTTTATAAACATTATTTTAAACATTATGTACTTTTTTCACAGATGTTATTCATGTTATCTTATGCTTTGAATAAACATGCATTAGTAATATTTTGCTTGATGCGCCCTCTTTTGGCCTCAGGTGAGAAGCCAAAATCTTTTCTTCACCCTTACTGAAATTATGCATTTTTTAATTTCGAATATAATTCGAATTTAGTTTTTTAGCTATTCTGACAGCCCTAGTTACATCATGAAGTCAGAACAAAGAACATGCACAATCACATCACAAATGTGAGTGGATAGATTTGATTTAGCTATAACATTAAGTGCAATAACTGTCACTAAGCCATTCAAGTAATGACCACTAGATCGTCATTATGCTATAATAATATTCATCCAAACTGCTGAACCCAACACCTGCTGTCTGCTGAGCGCACCTGCTGAGCGCCGTGGCCTCTGTGTAAATTGCTTACAAGTGCAAACCTACATTTGAGACACTTTTGCCTCACAGTGAATCGAAATATTTTAATTGAGATGCTTAAATGAGGTTAAAATGGATGGTTTTTAAGTGTTCGAATGAGCTGTATTCTACTGAAACATGTACATGCAGCTGATATAGTGCGGTGTAGGTACCTGTTTGAACTCAGAATTTCCCTGCATGCTTTGCAAACAGTAGATGACTGGATCTCCCTTCATAGGCGGCAGTGTCTCCCAGCTCACCTCACACGACTCATCCACACGCTCCACACGAGGAGCTGAAGTCAGATACAGACAGATGTACAGTAGAGATGATGAGAACAAACCAAACTTGCATGCAAAAATATTTCAGGTCAAACCGCAGAACATTAATTATGTGTTTTAGGATGTTGTTTTCAAAGTGAATCAATTTAAAATAATTAATTTGAGTGTGAGACTGATTATTAAATGTAACATTGGCTGCAACATGCCAATAAACAAAGCTGTGCAATTATTATTTATGCACATAAATTAGCTCCCTTATGAGAAGACAGGCATAATATTCTGTGTAAAATACAAGTGGAGCTTTATTAAACACCTTTATATTTATAATAAGTAAATACCACAAAATATTTTCATCGTTGATACTAATAAGAAGAAATGTTTCTTCAGAAGCAAATCATGAAAATGAAGTTTTGTAATCAGCAAATTAAATGAATCCGAGGAAGCCTATGGGGTAAGTGTATGGCTGCAGCAGCTGTGATGCTGTACCTTTCAGGGGTGCAGGTGGGGAGCGGGGGGTAGTGAAGGTGTAAACAGTGGAGAAGGGCCCCTCGCCCGCCTCGTTAAAGGCCTGGATGCGGAACGCATACGAGGTAGACTCATTTAGCCTCTGCACTTTGTGAGTGTGACAGGGTCCTTTATACAAGGATATAAACCTTTAGGAAGAGACAAAAACAGATAGAGAAAACGTTATAGAGTTAACCTCTATAAAGCCAGAAAAAACACAATATTATAAAACAATAACAGACTTGAAGGCAGACCTACACAAAATCTGAGTTTTGAATGAATTAATAATAACAAATAAATAAATGTAAAAATAACTCTAATTTGAATGATTTATAAAGCTGAACACATCCCTTGCCAATTGCATGTTTGTACTATACAACCTTTCAAAAGTTTGCAGTTGGTCAAATTTATTAAAGGGATACTCCACCCCAGAACGAAAATTTTGTCATTAATCACTTACCCCATGTCGTTCCAAACCTGTAAAAGCTTTGTTTGTCTTTGGAACACAATTTAAGATATTTTGGATGAAAACCGGGAGGATTGTGACTGTCCCATAGACTGCCATGTAAATTACACTGTCAAGGTCCACAAAAGTATGAAAGACATCGTCAGAATAGTCCATCTGCCATCAGTTTAACCGTAACGTTATGAAGCGACGAGAATACTTTTTGTAAGCGAAGAAAACAAAAATAAAGACTTTATTCAACAGTTTCAGCCATGCCACATGCATCCTTGTGGCGCAGTTCATACAGAAGAGCATACGGTGATGTGGAGAGACACAGATGAGACTGTTGACAAAGGAATTGTTCAATAAAGTTGTTATTTTTCTTCTTCGTTATATTATTCTTCGCTTACAAAAAGTATTCTTGTCGATTCATAACATTACGGTTGAATCACTGATGGCAGATGGACTATTCTGACGATGCTTTTCATACTTTTCTGGACCTTGACAGTGTAACTTACTTTGGCAGTCTATGAGACAGTCACAGGCCTCCCAGTTTTCACCCAAAATATCTTAAATTGTGCTCCAAAGACGAACGAAGCTTTTACGGGTTTGGAACGACATGGGGATTAATGACAAAATTTTCATTTTGGGATAGACTATCCCTTTAAGTGTTTTTGAAAGAAGACTCTTCCAAAGCTGCATTTATTTGATCAAAAACAACAACAACAACAAAAACAGTATTTTTATTACAATTTAAAATAATAACATTTCTGTTTAAATGTATTTAAAATGTAATTTATTCCAGTTATTACAAAGCTGAATTTTTCAGCAGCTATTACTCCAGTCTTCAGTGTCACATGATCCTTCAGAAATCATTCCAATATGCTGCTCAAAAAAACATTCATTATTATTATAAATATTTAAAACAGTTGTGCTGCTTTACCAAGATTCAGCTTTCTTTGATTAAGGGAAAGTTACTACATTTACCTGATTTACTTATTACTTTCATAATAATCATAAAAAAGTATTTACTTAAAAGTCACTTCTGATCAAACTAATGCATCCTTGCCAGATAAAAGTATTAATTTCTTAAAAAAAAAAAAAAAACACTGACTGAATACTTGGCTAATCTAAGCATTTAGCTTTCAGAGAAAATTACTTGAAACTTTTCTCATGCCTGGTCAGGACACAGTGTTAAAATATACTGTAATGAACCAACAGTGCATCTACTAACCTCCCACTTTTATCCTCCATTTGGAGATGGTACTGTAGGGAATCAGTGGGTTGGGCCTTGGCCGGGCCTTCACCCCACTTGAACCTGAGGGTCTGGTGACTGGAAGCGGTGCACTCCAGACGTGGAGGGAGGGGTGGCAGTGGCTTGGTCTTCAGTTTAAAGGTGTGGCTACAGGGTCCTGCTCCCAGAATATTTAGAGCCTGGATCCTTATCCTTCAAACACAGAAGCACAAGATTCCATTTTCTTTCATATACATTCATTAATTAGTTCAGATTCATGTTCATTATTGGAATGGTTGTGGAGTTTAATTTATAAGGTTCGTAAGTTCCTACATTCATGAAATGGACAACACTGGTTGTGCTGTATGTTTATTTTGCTACTGTTTTATAACAAAGATTTTATTGTACCTGTAGGTGGTGTCGGGCTGCAGGTTCTGAATGATGTATTTGGTTACGGGCCCAGTAAGGATGGGTTGTCTTTCTCCCAGATCGATCAGGTACGACGTGATCTCTGATCCGTGATCACACGGCGCCTCCCAGCGTAGCCCCAGGCAGGTGGATGGGGAGTAAAGGAGAGGTCTGGCCTGTTCGTCCTCCTCGTCCTCATCGTCATCCTCATCTACGCCTCTCTCTGTGGTCCTGCAGCCCTCCACTCTCATCTCTGACTCGCGGAGAGCGTGGACGTTGCTGACTGGCGCTGGCACAGAGCACGGTGTCTGGCAGAGCACGGCATCGCTAAAGGGCCCTACACCGGCTACATTCACTGCCTGAGGCACAAAACACACACAGTCAGTGAGTGATTAAAATTTTAAACAGGCCTGACATTAACAACAAATAAACCTTTAATCTTTGACTTTTTTGTAATTGATTTTAGTTGAGCAGATCATCAAGATGAACCATAACAACTACAGGACCAACTATAATGATAATTCTACACACACACACAAAAAACTACATGTATACAACAGTAAGACATGGGACTGGGCTAGACTGGTGTAGAAAAGTGGACCATAAAAATGTCTAAAAATGAACTGTTTTGCTTTTGTAAATCTGCTAACTGTACTACTAGAAATATTTAGGGAATGAGCATATTTTGTAATATAATTACAAACTGTTGCAAAATAATTTAATTGAACAAAATTTCATCCAACAATCAATTTATAGTATAACAGCCCCCAATATAGTAATAAACAGTTGTTATAAACCACACAGGACAAGAAAAAAACAAAAAACAACAACAACTGTATTTGTCTCTCATCCACTGGGTGGCACTGAGAATGTAAAGTTGGCACCCACCCCATCATGTCATTTGTATGAATCAAGCTGAAAGATTTGTGCTCACAGGAAGTATAATCAGTCATCAGACTGCTACTTCCTGGTTAGTTTCACAAGCCAGATCACGTCTCACCAATAGCTTAAACACTGAGATGAAATAAGTGTTTGTATGATAGCGTTTCTCACTTGTACTCTGCAGAAGTAGTTGGTGGCAGGCAGTAGACCCCTCATCTCATGGGACAGTGCAGCACCGGTGTAACACATCTGCATACTGCCCTCTGCCGCCCCCCACTCCAGACGATACTCTGACACTGCTGCTCCATTACAGGAAGGGGTCTGTATGGGTGCAAAACACAGCCACAATTTTGTGTTAGACAGTTTTGTGTTAGACAGTTTTGTGTTAGACAAAACTGAGAAAAGGAAAACAAAGCAAAAACAAAAAACTACAAATATTGAAAAAAAAAAAAAAAAAAAAAAAAAAGATGCAAATAAAAAAGCACTACAAAACTATTTGAGAGGGGATTTGTTGTTTTTTTCTGATTATGTTTTTAGGTAAAAACAATCATAAAAAACATGCAAAACATTACATTTAATTTTGTTTCTTTAGTTTTGAGTTTATTCAAATGTTTATTAATTTTCATTATATTTATTTTTATTTTCAGTAAATGTTTATTAATGAAGTTCATTTTCATAAGTTGTTTTTTTTAATACAGTTAATAATAATAATAATAATAACAATAACCCTGATTCAATCACAATGAAGTAATTCACTAAAATAAACTTGTCCTCTCAAAGCTACTAAATAATTGCTTAATACAAAAGAATACTTTGCATCATGGGATATTCTCACCTCCCAGCTGATCACAGCACATGTCGGTGATTTACAGGTGACATGAGGGGGCCGACACGCCTCAGGGGCCCCTGGACCTGTCGTGACCTCAGACCGTTCCGAAAAAGGGCCGTACTGTTGAACACCAATAAAATATGAACTTACTAGCCGAAGCTAAACTATATGTGGCACATTCTATAAAGAACAGGTTATTAGCAACTGTAAAAACAAGTCATATCTGTTACATTTATAAGGCTTGCACTCACTCCAGCTTTGTTGCCAGCTCTGAGCCGAAAGCCGTAGGTCTTGCCGGGCAGTAAACTTCCCACTGTGCAGTCCACTTCAGAGCCCTGGTACACCTCCCTGCCCTCTTCCATCTGGGGAGTGAACATCTCCACGCTGTACGAAGACACTGCACTACCTCCATCTACCAGAGGGGGCGCTAACAGATGCAATGAGAGAAAATATTCAGATTAAAAAAAACTTTTATTCAGCAAGTAAAAATATAAATTAATCAAAAGTAACAGTTAATACTTAACTTACATTTTTACAATAAATAAATAAATACAAATAAACAAATTAATAAACACTGCTTTTTAAACTTACTGAAAAATAACTATATTGAATGATAAATAATTTTTCACAGGTATCATAAATGGGTTCTTGTTTCGAACCGGATTTAGCAATATTAACAATGGGATTTTTGGAGGAAGATTTGTGTTTTTTAACGACCCCTTCTCCTAGAAACTTGAATTTTTTCAGAGATATATTGAAGACATTTTTATACTTTTTAAGGGCTTTTATGATTCGATTACATTTAATATGGAACGTATCGAGAGAGCTACCATTTCTTTATACTAAAGTGAAAGTGGATTAAACCTTATCTACAACGGTATATTGTAAACCGACGGACAGAAACAGTTTGCTACATGCTTCAAGTAGCCATGTGCGACCATTAAAACAGGGTAGACTTGTATGATAAATTTTTAGTACAATGATATAAAAGGCGATGGCTGGATTTGGCCTTGAAAAAAAAAATAATTTAGATGACCTGATTACTCAATTGGCAATGAAGTAGTTGATTGATTGGATACACGTGTTTTGATATGTAAGGAATTGAATATAAAAATGAATGTGAAAACTGAGGAAGGTCCTGCGTGATCGAAACATTTGTTGATTTTAATACACACTGAGCACTTTTTTGCACTTTCTAAGAATAAAGAAGATTGCTAGTATCTCGGCATGTAATCCTTTTATTTGCATACATAGCATAGCAAATGAATTTCAAGAATTTAGTTTTTTTTCTCTGGTGGATTCTATTATTAGGTACAATAAAATGGATTCTGTTACTGTACATGTGAATGAAACCAAGCGCAAAATCCTCTTTATTCTTCTTTTTTGACAGTTTTCATAAAAACATTAAGCAGCACAACCATTTGATACATTGATTAAAATAAAACATCTAAAAAAAAAAAAAAAAAAAAAAATTAAAAATAAAATGAGTAGCAAATTCAGCATATTACAATGGCTTTGCCATCACAGGAATAAATTACATTTTAAAATATATTTAAATGGAAAACAGTTATTTTAAGCTATAATAATATTGAATGAATGACCCCAAATTTTAAAAGACTGTGTATATACATCCCTCAACCCCCAATTAACCCTAAATACATATTAAATATAGCATGATTTTAAGAAACACTTAATTTGTTATACGCAATAAGCACAGACAGAAAGGCACGCTTACCCCAGCGTAACTGCACCTCTCTTGCTTTGGGTTTGCCTATGACCCTGGGCGGATGACATGGACCAGGAGGAACAGGTGGCGTTTGGACCTGCAAGGGCTCCGTCAATTAAAACAAGAAGGATGAGAAATTAGAAAAACTACAAAATCTTGATAAACTTTAATCATGCACACCACGTTCCACCTCCTCGATGAGAATAGTGTGCAGGCACCGGCTGAAACCGTGGCAGCAGACCACAGCATTCTCCCACATTCACGGCTGTGAAAACCAGCGCCAAAATGAGTCATAGCTGCGCGCTGGCAAGTCCTGCATGCAGATATGCATCTGCAAAGTGCCAACAATGCTATTACAGCTGGGATCAGGAGACGGAAGAGCGAAATTATTACCAGCCGCTTGCCAAAAGCGCTCCATTGATAAAAGCGTGTTACGATTTTGAAGGCGTGGAGATGATGGAAGAGAGGAAACAAGTAAGCGATTCATGCGGAAACAAACCGATAAAAGGAAGGTGGATGAATTGTTAAGTTGTGGAGCAAAGAAAAAAAAAGATAACAGTCCAATAGAGATGGACAATATTTACACGAAAGATGTATGCGAAATAAGCAAAAATGTTAATTGTATTTAGATGACTTAAAAGGTTTGCTATAAAATTAGATGTAGCAAGACACAGTGGTCTGACATTTAATTATTTTTTGCTTAAAATGTCATTTCCACCAAAGGGCGAATAGTGAAGATCGTTAGTAGTTTTACACTGTTGAAAAAACACCTATTTATGATTTTTCTAAATGAATTCTTGAAGATGCACGGTAACTGGCTATGATCTGAGGCTTTCTGTAAAGAATACCCTTTTGTTAAAAAAAGTGTTCTTTAATGTATTGAAATTATATTTATAGTGTAATTCAAATACAAATACTATACTTACACTTGCAGGTAATATAATTTTAATGAAATAAAAGGCCACTGAAGTGTATTTAAAGAAAGTGCAATTTCATGACTTAAATATACTTTTAAAATGTGTGCTTTGTAATGATGTCAAATTTTCAAATTTTTAAATCATTAGTTTTAATGATCTTTTGTAAATTAAAAAAAAAAGAAGTACACTTATTTTGATGTTTGTTTGTTTTTTTCAAATATTTTGTATACAGCAAAATAAGCATCAATATTTAAAATAAAAGTTCAACTTGGCCCTACAGCAAAAGGATTGTATATTTTTGTGTGACATACTGGGCTCTCGCCTCCCGCACTGATGCAGTGGACTCTAGCCTGGTATGAACATCCTGGGCTCAGACCATCACAAACACACTCCACAGCCGAACCACTGTACACCTGATTCCAAGAACAACCTGAAACACACACACAAGCAATCAATGAATTATCATAATGGCAGGATCAAATTGAGCATGTGTAGACACACCAGAAAACCCAATTGGAACGTACCACTGAACCCTTCAGACAGCTCCGCCACATACTTTGTCACATCCGAACCGCCATTGTCTTTGGGAGGATCTGAGGTGACAAAAAAAACAATAAAACACTTACTATTGGCGGCCAGTTCCAATGTTATTTTAGTATCACTGAGATACTGTACACTTTCTGTTCTGAATTTAGTTTTAGTTTTTAATTATTTAGTTGTGTTTTGTAACAAAAACTTTCCAAGTATATGAGGACTAAATCAAAGGTGGTTTCTAGATTAGTTTTAGTTGTATTGACTCAAAGCTCAATCTTTATGTGTTTCTAACATGCTGAACTGACCCCAGGTCAGACGGAAACTGGTCGGGTGAGGTTTTCCCTTCACTGCGAGTCTGCAGGGGCAGCCCGGTCTGTCAGGGGCCGTGGTGAACTCAGACACACCACTGGGGTTACTTTTCCCTTCTGCATTATAGGCGACAACCTGCAATGATTTATATAAAAAAAAAAAAAAAAAATAGTCAGAATGTTATTCATCATAGTAATGAGAGTGTGTGTGTGTGTGTGGGGGGGGGGGGATTTATGAATGATTCAAAATGTCACAATGCAAAAAAAAACTGAATGGTCCTAAAAATAGGCTTCATTATGACTCACCTAAACACTGGGTGCAGAGGGAATGCAAATCCCTAGGGCCTTTCAAAGCCCTTTATATTCACCACCAAATTTATCTCACTGAGAAACAGTTTGCCCTGATAAAAGCTCAGGAAGAGGAAGCGTTTACGGTTCAGAAATAAACTGTGGTGTTGTGATGTCATCTGTCATAGTAATTGGCAGTAATTGGGGATGCGAGCTCTCAGCAGGTAATCAGCTCCTCTCATCAGGATACTTGCAACCGTTCTGATCGCATTAATACACTTTTGGTTTTGGAAACACGATTATGATCAACCCACCCCAACAACGCCAGAGTGACCGATCACATCACTACACCACCTGCTTCATCTCCCAGCCGCTGGCAATAGGTGAGTCTCAATCATGACCGGGATGGGGTGAGGAGAAAAAAACAAAAAAGAGAGGAAAAAAGAAGAGAGTGGAATTGTTGGTGGTTTTGTTGGATGAATTGGAAGATGAAAGGTTAGAAAAAAATTAAACAAACAAAAAAAAAGGAAGGAAAAAAAAAGGAAGGAAAGAAAAATAAAGAAACAAAAGAAAACTGATAATGGTAGAAAGAGAACAAAAAAGAGAGAATAAAAGAATACTGTATATACAGACTAAATAAAGGGAATGACGACGAATGAACAAACAAAAAGGCAAAAAAGAATGAATGAAACTAAAGAATGAACAAATGAAGAAAAAGCTTATTCAAAAATAAGAAAAGACTAAAATGAAAAATAAATGAAAGAGACAAAAGAAGGAATGACAACATTAAGAAAACAACAAAAACAAAGAGATTTAAAAAGCACAAAGAGAGAACTATCAAATAAAATAAGTAACAAAATAAAGACAAAACACAAGAAACAAACAAAAAAACAAGAGCAAATGAAAAACAACAAGAGCAAAAAACAAGAAAGAACAAAATGAATTTACATAAAGAAATAAATAAAAGAAACTGATAAAGAAATAACATTAGACATGGCAATATAAATTAACAAAAAATGAACAAATGGAAAAGCAAAAAAAAAAGCCTGAAATAAAAGAAAGAATGAAAAAACGAAGAAAATGAATGTTCAAAAAAAAAAAAAAAAACTAAAACAAATAAAAATAAACCAATTAACTAAACTAACAAAAGGAAATAAAGAAACTGAGACACACTCAAGAAGTGGCAAACATACATCCCTGTGTGTGTTTGTGTGTTCTCACCCTGAACCTGTACGTGGTGCTCCTGTGGAGGTTTCTGACAGTGTGTGACAGATCGTCACCATCATAACTGGCCTGGAACCCATAACCCTGTGAAACACATGACATATTCATGTAAACGCATTCAAAACCTGGCCTACTTATGGGAAATGGAATCTTTATGGCCCAGTTTACACCACAAATTAACATTTGCCTTAGGCCATTCACAAATATGAGACAGATCACGGTTTACTACACACTTAATGTCCGCATAAATCACTTTTTACATTACGTGATATTCTCAAGCTCAGTCCAGGATGCATCAGAACAAATTAATGTTTACTCTGCAAAACTGATCTGGCTAACTTATCTCTCTGACTAACTATAAAATCAGACATAGATCTTCATACCAGGTGTAAGCAGGCCTTATGTGTCATTTATTTTATTAGAAGTGTTCGATGCATTTCTGACAAATGCCGTGTGTGTGCGTCTCTCACTCACTGAGCCCTCTTCTTCCATCTCCAGCACGTAGCTGATTTCGTCTTCTTTGGGCGAACCGGCTGGCCTGTACCATCGCACACAGAGCCATGTGACCCCGGACTGAATCAGCTCAGGGCTTAAGGGGGGAGCAGGCACACTGCATGATGTCATGATGTGGACGACCTCACTGAACTCACTAAGGAAAGAGTAAATGATCATAGGACAAAATACATACTGTATTTTCCAGACATGAACCACCCTTTTTATCATCTGAAACATGCCACAAATTATATTCCAGAATATATACACCAAAACGCACATAAATATGCACACACACAACATGTCAGTATTGCTAACTTGACTCACTGTGGTGTTTTTTCAAACATGTGCATGTGAAGAATGCTGTTTTATGTGGATTTTAGGACACAAGTAAATTATAAAGACTCATTTACATACTAAATAACAGTTTAGCAACCAAATGTTAGGCTACATTGTGAATATGAAAATGAATCAGAGAAGCCTGTGAGCCCAACACTGGTTTCAGTTTCACTTTAAATACATTTAATGGTTTAATACATTTTAATAGCTTAAATCTTATTTATAATAAATGCTACCATGTTTATATTGTTTACAATGTTAGTAAGCATTTCATTCACCGATATTTTACATTATTTCTGAATGTAATCATAACATGCATCATGCAAATTATACACTGCCGTAACTTATTTGTGTTTTTTTCCTCTCAACAATGCAATTTTGACCAGGTACAGGATTTTGCCATCAGCAGGTATAGAAAAAAGTGAAATCTGAACACTTTTATAATTTCTTTAGGAGCTGGATGTAGGATCATTTTGACACATTGATACGTACCTCACCCCCATGTCATTTTTGGCTGCCAGCCGAAAAGAATATCTGGAAGCTGTGGAGAGTTTGGTGAGTCTGTACTGCTTCTGAGGGCCGTAGTAGCACTGTTCAAACGTATCCGTCCCCTTCCCCTGTACACAGATCACAGCCAGGATTAGCACCACATGCTTAAACCTCACCTCTCAGACACCAGTTTTTTTAAAAGTTAACTTTTTGAGAAATATGAAAACAGCAATAACAAAATAACGTACCTCATCCCACTGAAGGATATAGTTTTGGATTTTGGAACCGTTGTCACATGGAGCCTAGACAAAAAATGTGTCAGTTTAAATATGAAATATGACATTTATGTGGGACAGTTAATGTGCCAGTGTGTTAAGGTTTGTACATACCTTCCATTGCAGGACAAGGCTGCTCTTTGTGCCGCTGGCTTTGCGTGGCGGGCTGGGCTTGTCTGGCTCACAGCTCAGAGTGGTGAAGCTCACAGGCTCTGAAGGGATGCCTTGTAAACAGTTACACATGGCCTGGACCCTAAATATACACACACACACACACACACACTTGTATTAGAATATAGAAACAATAAAATTAGCAACAGTAAAGAAAGGAATAGTTTTAGATCTTAGAAATTTTATTTATAAAGACTGAATATTTTTGTAACATAACTACATTTATTATTATTATTATTATTATTATTATTATTATTATTATTATTATTATTATTATTATACAAGGATACCATGGTGAGGAAATCTTTCCCACTAATTAATAAACTTGTAACAACATCGATATTACCAATTACATTGCACATTTTACAAGATAAGACATTTTTTCAGTGTCGCTCAGGATCTGTGCTTATTTTGATCTTTTACTTAAGATCTCTTATTCCATCCCTGATTATTTTTTTTAGATGGTGTTTTTTTTTTGAATGTTCCTATAAAGATTTTTTTACTAGTAAACTGGCCGATTCCGACACCGATTTCCGATTTTTTTTTATCTTTAAGCAACAAACAAGAAAGAAGGAAAGTGTGCATAAACAAGATTTTGGCTATCGAAAACAATAACCGTAACCATCTGAAATTAATGGCAGTAACTGCACAGTAAGTAGCCTACATTCAATACAAACATAGATGGTACAGACATCAGCATTTAGCTTTTGTTTTTGAATTGGGTTGAAACTACATAGAACTGGCCTTAAATTAAAAGATTAACTGTAACCATGTGAAATTAAAGGCAACAGCTGCATAGTTCTAAAATCCGAACAACACAATCAACACATATTCAATATGATGTTTCTTAA
This sequence comes from Cyprinus carpio, assembly GCF_018340385.1. NCBI lineage: Eukaryota > Metazoa > Chordata > Actinopteri > Cypriniformes > Cyprinidae > Cyprinus > Cyprinus carpio. Next base: position 6,357,458 of record NC_056611.1, read on the forward strand.
TCAGCATTCAGTATTTTAGTTTTTAAATTTGGTTTTAAATTAAAAAAAGGTCTTTACCAGTGAGACTAAATAAGTATGCTATATAAATACATAAATACATGCGAATAAAACAAAGATGCAAAGTGTTTAATTCATCCAATTAAAAAAATAAATAAATAGGGTAATGATTCACATCTATATTTTTTACTTGAGCCAATGAAAAATAAATAACTATTTGTTCAAGTTAAAAAAAAAATATATAGATGTTAATCATTAGCCTAAAATGTTTTAATTGGATGAATGAAACACTTTTTTCAGTGTGCTACAGCAGGTGATTTCTAAATCAAATTAAGTCAATGTAATTTTAAGGTAATATAAATAATAATAAATAAAAAGATAATAAAAATAATCATCATATACAGAACTGAAATTTACTTCTGGCTTCTCAAACGTGTATGCACGTATGTTCTACTTTACAAAAAAAAAAAAAAAAAAAAGCATTTCAGTTTTGTCACAGTTTAGTTTGTTTCGTTTCTCATCCAACACGCGAGAAGTTGAGCTGAACATCCCTTCACTGTCTCCGCTTGTGTAGGGCGCGGACAGGTACAGTACGCTTGCGCAGCTTCATTGAGTGCAGGAAAGGGGCTCTTATTTGTGCGCCAGTACACCAGCGGCTGTTCACTTCCTGCTATCTGTGCCTCAGACATGTAACTCTGCACTTCCAGTGCTGAATGGCTGCCCGTGTCCTGCGCACAGATTTCGAAATACTGCGAAATACACATGACTTGTGAAGAAAAAATAAATAAATAAATAAATAAATAAATAAAATAAAATAAAATAAAATACTTTTATATATATATATATATATATATATATATATATATATATATATATATATACACACATACAGTACAGACCAAAAGTTTGGAAACATTACTATTTTTAATGTTTTTGAAAGAAGTTTCTTCTGCTCATCAAGCCTGCATTTATTTGATCAAAAATACAGAAAAAACAGTAATATTGTGAAATATTATTCCAACTTAAATAATAGTTTTCTATTTGAATATACTTTAAAAAAAAAAATTTATTCCTGTGATGCGAAGCTGAATTTTCAGCATCATTACTCCAGCCTTCAGTGTCACATGTAACATCCAGTCTATCACATGATCATTTAGAAATCATTCTAATATTCTGATTTATTATGAGTGTTGGAAACAGTTCTGCTAATATATTTGATGAATAAAAGGTTAAAAAGAACTGCATTTATTCAAAATAAAAATAAAAAATTCTAATAATATATATTCTAATAATATATTTTCTTTACTATCACTTTTTATCAATTTAACACATCCTTACTGAATAAAAGTATTGATTTTATTTAAAAAAAAAGAAAAGAAAGAAAATTACTGACCCCAAATTACTGACCAGTAGTGTATATTGTTATTACAAAATATTTATATTTTAAAAACATAGCTTCTTTTTTTATTTTTAATTTTTTTTACTTTTTATTCATCAAAGTATCCTAAAAAAGTATCACATGTTCTGAAAAAATATTAAGCAGCAGAACTGTTTCCAACTTTGATAATGAATCATCATATTAGAATGATTTCTAAAGGATCATGTGATATTAATCCTAAAAATTCAGCTTTGCATCACAGAAATAAATGATAATTTAAAGTATAATAAATTTAAAAACAATTATTTTAAATTGTAATAATATATCACAATATAAATTTTTTTTTCTGTATTTTTGATCAAATAAATGCAGCCTTTATGAGCAGAAGAAACTTATTTCAAAAACATTAAAATTAGTAATGTTTCCAAACTTTTGGTCTGTACTGTATATATAAAATAAATGCAGGCTTGATGAGCAGAAGAAACTTATTTCAAAAACATTAAAAATAAGATATTTTTTTTTTTTTTTCACAAGTCATGTGAAGAGCACAGTATATACCTGTGTTGTAACACAATTAAATAAAAAAAGACCTTTGGATTACCCCTTACTTTAAAACAAATGTTTAACTTCTTGCACAATAATAGAACAAAGACAAACTCACTTTTTATTAAACAGGAATATTGCTAAATAGGCACTATCACTGACTACTACGGCAAGCCTATTAATATATCTATATATTTCTAAACAATTTTATTCATAAAGGAGTGTTATTATTGACGGAGCTTTGCTATAAAAGCTAGAATGTGTAAAACAAATTCTAATAATGTCTTGTGTATTTAAAAGTCGAAACAGACACAAACCTGACATGGTAGTCTGTTGCTGGTCTCAAGTCTTGTAAGGTTGCACTTAGTTCCACATCACTGACACAAGCAAAAGAAAGAAAATATTAGTAACATTTTTCGCAAAATGTAAACAACAACTCTTCAGTATTCATCTACTATTGTGAACTTAAAAGAGCTGCATGTCAAGTTAACTGCTGTTGAACTTCAGCCATCAATGACTTTAGAAAACCCACAGCAAACCACATAAAACAACAGCAAGTTCCTCAACTGCACCCACACCTTCTCCACATCCTGCTCAGACCTCCTCCGCAGCAGGACATGGAGCGTCATCTCACCTGTAGGCGCTCTTGTACTTCCCGTCCTTGCCACTGTACGAGACGGAGACCTCATACGTGAAGCTAGGCTCCGCAGGGTCTTCTTCTCCCTCTTTGGGCTCATCGTCACCTTCTGTCCTTGATGGGGCCACCCAACTCAAACTGACCCCTCTGGCCTGGATGTCTGTCACCTGATGATGCAATAGTTTTTACATGCAGCACTACATCTAATGCAAACCTTTCAGTTCGCCTATTCAAAATATTATACTGAGCTAGTTTCAAATTAAACTTCTACTGGATTAAAAGTTGTCAGACAGATTTTAAATGATCAGTTGATTAGAAAAACGACTCTCACAAAAAGTTTAGGGGTGCACCGATACCAAAATTCCTGCCGATACTATTTGTATTATTTTATATAGACCTCAATAACATTATTTGGATTTGAGGTTACATTTAAATTTGGACATTTCTAGTGTTTTAGAGATAAAATTTTCTATTGCAAGTTAAAACAAAGTGAATCTAAATGTAAAAAACATAGGAAATTAGTATGTATTAACAGCCCAAATTCAGCTGATAGAAGTCCGACATTGACCCATAAGATAAATTATTTGAAAATCTCTAACATCATCAAAAAATATAGCACCATTTGTGCATCACTAAGGCTACGTCCACACGAAGCCAGAGCTTTCCCTATCCGATCTTTTTTTTTCCTCGTCTCAAGAAATATCTGCGTCCACACGAAACCAAAAAACTGACACAAAACGATGTAGTATACATGCTAAACCAGCACAAAGATACACTAAAAATGGAGAAGACTTGGACTATGCGCATAAACCTTGCGCGTAGTATACAAAGAACATGGAACAATACATTTATTAATCAGTGTTAATGTTAGTTAATAAAAAAAGACAATCGTTCAGTGTTCGTTCTTGTTTTTGTTGCTGTTGCTGCGGTGTCTGACTAGGGGCGAGATGTGGGTTGATGACATCATCGTTTCAGAAAATATATGGATTCGTTGTCAAAACGCAAGGGCGGCATTTTCAAATTTATCCACTCTGGGACCCGGTTTAAAAAAATATCAGTTTCACTCTCCCAAAACGCCGGATATGTGTGTACGAAACTCATATACGATACAAAATTCATGCATATATAGCGAAACGCGTCTCCGTGTGGACGGAGCATCGCCTGAATCCTTTTTTAGGCAAATTTGTACTCGCAAATGCCCGAAGTTGTTGCATTCTGAAAAGCGACAGATTTAATTTTTTTACACAAAGCAAACATCGGTAGAATTCTTTACATTTGTATCTGCAAACTTGCATAAAAGTCTTTGTAATTATGCAAAACTAACTTTTGTTCAATTTGATTTGTAGCGCTAATAATTTATGAATACCCTATGGACTACAGATTTTTAAAGAAGTTCAACAATATTCAAAAAAGATGGAATATCTATTTTTCCACATTTATCATATTTGGTTCACCAGATGAGTCTCATAATCTGTCATAAAAGTTATTGGCTGGGTTTTTGGTTTATGTCAGCATTACACATTACAAATTCAAGAGCTGAATAAAAGATTGATGTCAGGATCCATCATGGCAAATTAAAGAAAATATCGGTAACATTCCCTGCAACTGTGCCTGCAAACTTGCATAGATTGGCTTTCTGGTCTCCTCTGGTAAATATAGCAAAAAGGAAGAGCAAAACAACAATTATTTTCTTAATTGACTTGTCAATGGATTGTCTGTGCAATTAGTCTATCTCAAAGAAGACCTTTATAATTTGCCTGATTTTAGGTCATGTCCCCAGACAGACGGATGAGTGAATGTGACGCACAAGGACAGCCAAGGGACTGTATATGCAGACAAAAGAAAAAGTTTTAAATGAGTGAAAACTGATGTTACAAGATGCATGATTGATTCAAACTCAATTTTGTCTGATTCAGTGAAATCCATTTTGTTGTGTTTAACTACTTTCAGAGGTAAGTTGCTCCCAGGGGCTAATTGGCTATATATTTAGCTACACGCACATGTTTGGGAAATACAAAGTCTGCTTGTTTTGCCTGGAAAGAGTCACTTTAGTTTATTTTAATCACATGCGGCACTTCCCCTCCGGAACAAAAGAGAACTCCTGTTATGCAAGAAGGAATATTTTTAGCTTTATTCCAGTCGAGAAACAAGTGTCTTCTTTAGTTATGGATGCATGACTATGTACCTTTCGGGTTTTCAGAATAGCTCAAGATTGCACAGATTACTAGGCCAAAACTGACTTAAAAAGAACCTATCTATGTGCACCATGGGGCATGATTCTCTCCCTCTAAACTTTTCACAACAACTTTTCTCACTGCAGAGTTGTGAAAATAATCTTTCGGTTACTGATGCAACTGAACTACATAAATCTGACCAATAAGTTTGACTTATCATTCTGAGCAGGCAAAATATGTGACAATAAATATAGTAGGTAATGTTCTATGAGCTGCAAGGTTAGCATACTTTGCGAAAATTAACATGAAATGCATTTGCCTAATACTTACCTCATAAATTCAGGAAAAAATGGTCATTATGCAAAACTAACTCTTGTAGACCTTTTCAATTGATTTGTGGTGGTCTTAATTTATTAATTCTTCACAGAGTTACTCTTTTCCACTTTTTCTCATAATCATTTTATTCCTTATCCACCAAATTTGTCTAACAATCTTCAGACTAAGCCTCACTAAAGTTATTGGCAAGATATTTGGTTTTTGCAATTGTTTCTCCCAAAAGACGTCAACAGAATTGAATAAAAGATGGAAGTCAAAGTCCAAAGACATTAATTTTACAATTTCAGTCAATTTATATTTATATTTATATATATATATATATATATATATATATATATATATATATATATATATATATATATATATATATATATATAAATAAAATATAAATAAATAAATTCATTAATTAAAGTATTTATTTAATTTCACATTTTTTTAAACAAATAATAGATTTTTGGAGGGATATGACCTGGAAACAATGAAATAAAATGAACCTCTTTTCTAAATTCTTGCATGCCAATGGTGTTAAAGAGCTTGTGTACTGTACTGTATTTTGTGAAAATTATTTAGAACAGCATGCTTAACTGGCCTTTTTAAAATGTATTTGTAGTGCCCCTATAATTTATTCATATCTCATGGACCACTAAAATGAAAAAAAAAATAAAAAAAAAATCATAATCTTGAATGTGTAATGAAAAAGGATCAGTAATCATAATTATAGTGAAATGGACAGGGCTGTTTCGCCAAAGCTGAAGTCACTGTTTCATGAAAACACCAATAAACCAGATCCCAGCACACCAGACAAGACAGCCATTTAGCTTCCTCTATGAATCAAATCAAATGCAGCATTAATGACCCATTACGGAGAGCCATTACTGTCTTCTTGTGGGGACTGTAATCATGCATGGATGTAGAGTTTTTGAGACCGTGGAAATGACTGTCATTAAGAAAACTGTTGACGCAGCAAGAGGCCATACAGTTCTTCAGAAGGTGGTTTCTCAGAGAGAGTGGTGTCAAATGTAGCATAAAGGCCTCTCAAATAGCCCACTAAGAAGAACAGTATGCCATAACATGACGATTATGCCAGTGATAGACTAATGCATTGACCAGGCAGGCTGATTGATATACCAATATTTGGCCAGTGTGAGATTGTCCACCCTTTCAAAATATCAAGCCCCGTCAGTGGATCCATTTTCAAACATTTTGAGGGAATTATGTTCAATAAATAGTGTAAAATAAGTGTTCCCAATAAATAACATTATTTTGCTTTTCCACCACAAAGTTTGCAAGTCAAGTAATTAGCCATTACCTATTTCGAAATTATCTCAAACCATGGTTAGACTGTAAGCAAGCAGAAAAATGCATTTCAACTTCATCAGGCTTGAAAGGTAACATGTGGACTGCTTCATCTCTGGATAAATCTGTCAATCTTCTGTGGTTCGCCTGCTCATCAAAGAGTGGCCTTTTATTGTGGCCAGCCTAAGGCACACCTGTGCAATAATCATGCTGTCTAATCAACATCTAGATATGCCACACCTGTGAGATGGATGGATTATCTCGGCAAAGGAGAAGTGCTCACTTACAGATTTAGACAGATTTGTGAACAATATTTGAGAGAAATAGGCCTTTTGTGTACATAGAAAACGTCTTAGATCTTTGAGTTCAGTTAATGAAAAATGGGGGCAAAATCAAAAGTGCTGCGTTTATAATTTTGTTCAGTGTATAGTCCAAAAACGGCTGTTCCTAATATTTAACTCAGTAAGGATGCTTTTATTTCATAAAAAATAAAAACAGTAATATTGTGAAATATTATTGAAATGTGTTCATTTAAAATGACGTCTCCTGTTTTAATATTTAGAATAAACTGTAGAATAAATGAAGCATTGCTAATTGTAATTTACACCTGTGATGGCAAAGGTGAATTTTCAGTATCATTACTCCAGTCTTCAGTGTCACATGATTCTCAAAATCATTCTAACATGCCGATTTGCTGCTCAAGAAGCAACTGTTATTATCATGAAAGTTAAAAACAAGCCTGTTTTCTAAATATTTAAACTGTGCTATGTTTTTTTAGGATCCTTTGAAGAATAGAAAGTTAAAAAAAAGCATTAAGGCTGATTTATACTTCTGCGTCGAAACTACGCCGTAGGTGCACCTCTCCAAAAATTTCACAGCACTTCAAATCTACGCGGACCGCAAGGGCTGTGATTGGTCTGCTTGTACCCCCCCTCCATATGTATTTGAGTTTTGTGTGTGTGTTTTTGCAATTTAATATATTTTAATGTTACACCTTCTTATTTAAAATAAAACAAACATCTTCTGCTGTTCCGTTGTCGTCTCTTTTTTTGTAGTTTTAAATAAATTATCTGTTCTTTGATATTTATTTGCCGCAGTCACGGCTGATGCTTCACAGACAAGCTGCTTCGGCTTTTGTCTTGGTACTGTGGGTAACACAAGCAACATGCCCGTGGACACTGCAGACGGTTTGCATGTGTACTGTACGTCGATGCGGACAACGATGCAGAAGTAAAAATGAAAACCGACGCACAGCCTACAGCATAGAGGCTACGGCGTATGTCCTACGCAGAAGTATAAATCAGCCTTTAGTTTGAAACAGAAATACTGAACTTATACATGTCACTTTTAATCATTTTAACTCTTCCTTTCTGAATAAAAGTAAATTATTAAAATACCAGGTAACTGCTAAAAATGCTTAAGAAAACTAAAAGTTAACATTAAAGGAAAATCCAAACACAAAATATGCACATAAATATTAACAAAGGAACATTAAAATAAAGTTCTGCTTACCACTGGCTTGCAGATGGAGTTTAATCGTTCCTGGAGAGCTTTAGCTTCTTCATCCAGTTCTACATTAAAAAAAAAAACAATATCTAGATAAGATGACTTCTTTATCAATTGTTTCATAAAAAGGCCAAGGCTTCACATTCAAGCCTGCCTCTTTAATCACATAAAAGGCATTTATTTTCCATGAATGGATTAATAGATACATCAGCTAAGTTTAGCCAGCGTATAGTTCCTCCAGGCTGGACTTGGTTAGCGCTGATAAATGACTGAGACAGTGCAGAGGTAATTACAGCTAATGTTATCTGCACCAGCCTAAAGCTGAAGGAGCTAATGAGACCAGAGAGGAGCTGCTTGGGCCTGTTTACAGCGGGCCGGAGAGAGGGCATATCCCTGGAGCCCCGTTAAATCTTCCAGTGGGCTTCTGGATGGACTTCTACCTGGAACCTGAGATATAATCATCCTAGGAAAAAGACTTAATGGGACATTGATGTCTGTTAATGCTAATAGCTATTTCCTAATATATCACCATCAGCGATCGCACGCATAACTCTGGTTATTAATTGAGAGAGAGATAAATAGTAAATATTAAATTCCCTGATCATTTTTAAGCAAGTTTATCTTTTAATTATATGTGTTAGAAGATTATCATTAAAATCTAATTTGTAAAGCTGTTTTCATGCTAAAATGTGATACTAGTTGATACTAAATAGCTGATTTATGCAAACCTATTAATGCAACATGACTATATATCTATAAATTATACCTCACAATCAGTCTAATAGACTGTAGTGTGGTTGAAAGGTCTGAGACAATACTTAAAAACTTTTTCATTTAATCCTTAAAATACACAGTGTTGGATTTAAACTGATGTAAAGTAAAAGAAAGTAGTAGTATTTGATTAGTATTATCTAATAAAATGTAAGCAAATAAGTGGACAGTGACCATGTCAACTGATATTGTTTAACTTTCAGTACATCACTCTTTTTACTTAATTATTTTATTGATTATATCATTTGTAACAAAAAGGTCAAATAAAACAAGTAAAAAAGAAAACTAAAAATCTAAACAAAAAAACAAAATGAAACAAACTAGTGCTGTCAAAACATTAATCACATACAAAATAAAAGTTTTTGTTTGCATAATATGTGTGTCCTGTATATATTTATTATGTATATATAAATACACACACATATTTATATATATTTTTTGAAAAAATTTACATGTACTTACATGTCTATATTTATATTGATAATTTATAGTATAAATAAATTTAATATATAAAAATTTTTCTGAAATATATACATGCCTGTGTGTGTATTTATATATACATAATAAACAGCACACATACATATATTATGTAAACAAAAACATTTATTTTGTATGCGATTAATCGTTTGACAGCACTAAAACAAACAAAACAAAACTCTTATTAAATCATGATAAATAAATGTAATTATTTCTTTGCCACTGGTGTCTCATATTGCTGATTCTACTATTCTACGAAAGCAATAAGACACAAGAGACAGCGTGTTACATTTTTTCACACAGATTTTAGGCACTCTGCTTCACACCTCTTAACTGTGGTAAAAACACTGTAACACAGCATCCTGTGGCTTAATACTTAACTCTAATGGCTCTAGGAACCCTAATTTATTCTACCTCCAGATTCTGTCTCCTTCCCTCTCTCTGGACTTTTGCCCAGGGCTGTGACAGCAGTGCTGGGCTGTGCTTGCTCCTCTGCGCCCTTACCCCCCAGTCCGTTCTGGAGATCTCCTCCTGACGGCGGCGTCCCGCGGCTCTTCTGTGGGGATGGAGGCGGACTGTCTTTGGAGAGGGCCATGCCTCCACCTCCCCCTCCACCCGTCCCCTGCCTCTCCTTCAGTTTCTTCTGCAGGCGCTCGTAGGTTTTGCTAGCCCTTTCATCTCTGTGAGCAAATGCCGCACGTCCATGTGGAGGGTGAGTATCTGAGGAAATTGGAAAACAGAGAGAAATGCAAGGAATAATGTAAAACGGATAGTTGAATTATTGAAAAATGATACACAGGTGATAATAATACTGCCAATTTGTGCAAAGTGTATGCCTTTGGATACATTTGGATAAATTTATAAACACTTTAGCATTTTTTTATATATATATATATATATATATATATATATATATATATATATATATATATATATATATATGATATATATATATATAAAGCTGTACAAAGATGAAATGCAAAAAAAAATTGGGAATTAGGGTCTGTAGGTAGTATAATTAAGTAAAAACAATAGCAATTTATGATAGTCTGTTATGTACAGTGCTATTTTGGTGTTATTTATACCCTGTTGGAGCATTTATTAATATTTTTTAATTTGCTTAAATTTTTACATTTTTAGTAAAATTGTATTTATTTATTTTAAACATTGTTATTTAGCTTTCATTTATTTTTATTTCAGTTTAGGTTTTAGTAATTTTAGTGCTTTAAAATTATTTACTTAGTTGACAAGGGAACATTTCAAATTTTTGTTTTTCATCTAAGATTTAAATATTATTTTAGCTATAGTAGTTTTAGTTCCAATCAACACTAACAACACCAATTATGCCATTAATATTAATAAAACAAAAATATTGTCATTGTTCTTATTTTTATTTTCTCTTTATTACTGACTGTTTACGTGAAAAGCTTCATTATTAAATACTCTAATATTTAACTCAAAAACTTAACCTCAATATTTTATAAAAACAAACTAAATGCCATTGACTTAATTTACTTTATTATGTATTAATATTAACATGAACAGTATTATTAATATTCACACACGTTAAATGACTGATATTAAATTATTATATAATTAACTCTTAGTAATTAAATTTTAATATATTTATTACTAGATATATTTATTAGTTAATTTTTATGTAAAATTTGTGTTTTGAATAACATTTTGTATAACATAAAAATATTAGTAAAGTGAGTCGAGCCTATGGTAAAGGTAAGTGCTCCCTAAGGAATTTGTTCTTGTTGTGTTCAGTATTTACTGGCAACATATTTCATAGCTTTCAGTCTTTCAGCTTTGAATCCATAACCTATCCTAGGCCTATATTTTTTCCTTGAAGAATCAGCAGTGGCGCAGCATGCCATCCTCACTCTTGGTGAGGCAAAAGTGTGTGTGTGTGTGTGTGTGTGTGTGTGTGTGTGTGTGTGTGTTTTTTGTGTGTGCCTGCTCTGAGTAGATGGTCGTGTGTGCCGGATGGTACTGGGAGATGTACTGTGGGTTCATATCTCCGGTTCCTCCAGCCATGCCTGAGTACAGGTGAGGAGGAGGGTGCATGATATGTGGGTGGGGGATGAAGGCCTGCAGGTGGGCGTGGGGCGGCGGAGGGGGCGGGTGGTGAAGCGGGGAATGGCCCCCCGGGTGAAATTCCGTCTGAGGTAAGACCAACACCCGCCTTACTCCATTCTCCTCAATGATCTAAATCAAAAGACAGAGAGAAAATTACACAAGACATACCGCACATACCATTCTTTTAGCCTGATTTGAGTTAAAGATTTTGATATCTTGTTGAAATGTACAGCATTTTAGAAATTGTTTTGTTTGATCTGTTCCAGTTCTAGCTCTTTTAAAGGCAGGAATGTGTCCTAAGGCAGCATCATTTTGCAGACTAATGTCAGCAACAGCCTTCACTTTGACAGTGCCTATGATGCCAGAAAACACTGCTAGAGAGGACGCTTAAATGGTTTGAAAAAGGGCCAATGTAAATTAGACTGAAAATTGCATCCTTTTCACCAAACAAAAATAACGACTCCCATAAAAACAATATAAAACTAGTTCTGTAATGACTCACCTGTTGAACGTATCCAGGAGGCACATAGATTTGAGGCACTGAACCGTTTGGGGACATCATGGGAACCTGAGCAGGACCTGTAGAGGAAACATTATGAACAATAAATATAAAAAAGTCAAACACACACCATGTCATGACGCATTTATTTCTATAGCGCTTTATACAATAGAAATTGATTTAAAGCAGAGCATGTCATCTAAAGTGCATTGCTCCCTAAATCACGTTTTTACTTTAGTAATGTGATGCATATTTCAGAGTGAAACAGAACTTGTTTTATTAAATATATATACACATACATACACACACATACATTAAATCATTCAGAGAGGATTTCGGAATTATAAGGTATAAGGAAAATGTTAGCAATTTTTAATTGAAAAAAAAAAAAAAAAATGACGTGGTATAACCTTCATATGATCACTGAAATTGTGATTTTTCAAAACCATACTGAACCAACATTAATACAAAGGTTGTATTTCTAAGAACCTTGAACTAAATTTTTCCTTTTCATTATCTCGGACACTCATTGACCAGTGTGAGTAAATACAACCCTCTACATTGCGAGTAAACATGGTTATAAAGTTGTAATTCTAATTACTTAAGTTCTATTATTAAATACTTTTATGATTATTATAATGCTTGACTGACTGATGTTAAGAGTGTACTTTCAGATATTTAAAAAACTGTGCCTTTACTATACAGTATATACATACATACACACACAACACACACACACACACACATATATATATGGCAGTCTGGCGAGTAAACTAAAAACTTTACTAGCCAATGGCGATTCAATTGCCAAGGTGTCTGTAGAGGGTTGAAATAACAGTGATGATGAAAGAAAATGTTTGGAGTGAACTTTAAATACAAACCAGGTCAGAAAACCTGTTATTTTTGGGTCATATTTACTGCTGTGTGCAGTTCACATTCACATCAAAGGAGTTTTAGTTTTTGCCCCAACATTGATAAGCATATTTAGCATGTCAGTGCGAATAATTCCTGACATTTACTTAGCTGGGTAAAGAAACACACTGAGCTGAATGTGTCTGCATAGCAGTTGATAAAACGGCAGAGTCGGTGGAAGTTTTAGTACTGGAGTGTCTGTACAGGAAAAAACTGCGACTCAGCAAAGCCTGTTACAGATCAGCTCTTTCATGCATTGCTTTGCAATCTGACACTTTCACTTTCAGAAAAAACTCGCAGAGCTTGTTAGACCTGGATGATGCAAAGGACAGCAAACACACACACAAATAAAGGCAAAAGGACACAAGTAAACACAGACCTCCGTCCTGCTGTGCAGGTGTAGTTCCTTCACTCATGGTAAAAGGGCAAAGCAACAGAGAAAATAACAGTCCTCCATGAAGAATAGGAATGTGTGTGTGGGTTTGTATTTGTTTGTCATCCTCTTCCCTCTCTTTAGTGCAAAGGTTTCTACAGTAGCTCCACCTTTCCAAACTAGATCCTTCAGTCACAGGTAAAAGGTAAAAGTCCTCTGCACTACAACTACAGAATAAGGCGTCAAGGTTTGGCTGACATGATCAAGTTAACTACTGCTAATATATACACCATAATCACACTGTTCTGTGAGCAAAAAATACATAAATTAATAAATAAATAAAATGAAATAAAAAAAAATATTTAAAATAAATAAAATTAATAAAAAAAAAAGAAAACAACCTTTTTTTTTAATTTTATATAAGAATTAAAAAATTCTTACATGCCCCACACAGCAACATGGACTCTTAAAGGGAATGCTTTTTTAAAGGGTTAAATCTTAGCAATTATTTATCACTAGCCCTTTTAAAGGGATAGTTCACCCAAAATTTATAAATTCTCAACTGTTTGCTTAATGTTTAAAATCTCTTCTTTTATGTTGAACATAAAGGCATTTTACAGGTTTGAAACAAGTGAAGGGTGAGTAAATGATGACAGAATTTTCTAAAACAATTTTTATCTTATATCAGTGGATAAATAATTTAACATAGGGCATGGCCAATATATTAAAAAAGAAAAAAAAAAAACCAGATATTGGTCAATAACAAAAATGTCATTGATATACTGATGACAGTGTTTTACTTATTTTAAATAAATAAAATATACATAATATTAAAAAAATGTTGTCAAGTCAGGTCACCTTTATTCATATAGTGCTTTTAACAATACCGATTGTGTCAAAGCAGCTTTACAGAATTCAATAGGAAAAATTGTGTAATAATGCAAAACAGTAAACACTCAATTTTCATTAAAAAAAAGAAAGAAAAAAAAGTACTTTATTACAACAAAGACAACATATTATGTTTTATTTAGTGGGATATTATGTTCTCTGCTTTATTTTATATGTTAACTGATCATGGCCAAGTCATAGATTTTTATTTGTTAATGTAATGGTTTTACAAATCTCTCATTTATAATATAGCATTTTTCCTCTGTGTTTTTTGATAGTCAGACAGCAGCAGAATTACAAATGACCATTCTGTCTTAACATTTAGATCACTAGTATTCAAGTCACATTTTCCACAAATTTCTCTCATGTTGTCTTTCATGGAAACTGCAGCACTATTATTTGTACAAGCTATGCCAGAGAAACACAATGAAAAGATAAAATTGGGCCTAAGCACCTGGATGTAGCATAATGGAAGAACACACTGACCTGCTCTGCTCAACCTGACCATAAACAAACCTTATTAATCTAGCCAGAGCCAGGAGAGCCCTGTCCTAATATTTCCATTAGCTGAGGACCCTCGCAATCCACCTGAGCATCAGGAAACTGATCTACACAGCATTCGATTACAGTCAAGATTGTTTTTAAACATCATATCGCCGACATACACCAAGGATGTCAGATAAACACACAAACATGGGGTGGTTTAGTGCTTCTTGTTTCGACATCATGTGTCACTCTTGTATTAGATCACATCCTTCTCGACCAGATCGCGGCTGTTTTCATTCCATGAACAGACTAACTCACATAAACAGCAAGTGCTTGATGGAAGTAATTACGGCGTGCACAAGCCATCGCTGCTCTATAATCAGCGTCAAAGTGGGTCTCTGTGTATAAATGAGTGTGTATGTGGTTGGTGATAGGTTCAAAACAGAAATGTCTGAGTAACTCTTGAATTTTACATTGGACATGAACTATGTTTTGAGGGTTATGCAAATCAGTCCCATATAGGAATTTCATTGGGTTTTGGAAATAAGAGATTAATGCAATGTAGCAATGAGCTAACTTCAAGGTAATGCCAACACAACGACATGCACAACAAACAGGGACAGAAATCATCAAATTTAATTAAGTTCATTTAATGGATCTGACAGCAATTCTTTCAGTATTTTAAGGGGAAATATTTGTAATAAATTGCACTGCCAAAAAATGAGAATTTTGATAAATAAACTAAAATTATTGCAAACTACGTCTTCGCTCACACCTTTTAAATTACTTTTTTTAAAGTCTTTAAGAGGTGGCATAAATGCAATGAAATTAATAAACCGTTTACACAGACTATGATTTCATTTCCACAGTTAATATATATACATTCTGCAGTAAATATATATACAGGTGCATCTCAATAATTTAAACACTCGTGTGTACTGCTCAACACCCTATTTTGGGTAAAAATAGGAAAGATATTACTTTTCTCCAAAAAAAAACAGGAATCCCTAAATTATAGTTATTGATATCTTTATCACAATAAATATCAGAAATTATCGTGATACATTTTTAAGCCCATATCGCCCATCCCTAGCATCATTGGAAACAATGTGCTCAGTAATTAAAGAGGCAGGGTGGCGTTTCTGTTATTTGGTTTGTGACATCCTTTACGGGAAACGCCGAATCGCCAGAACACCGGCGTAAGGTGGTTCACTGCGCTTGGTCACCTGTCGCACCAGAACCGTTTTCGGAACCGAAACGTAGAAATTGCTCATGGTTCCGGAATAAGATCTGGTTCTCGGTTCTCAACCCTATTTAACTTCACTTTTTATCTAGTGTTATGGCTGAGGAAGTGACAGCAAATTTCTGACCAACATCATCAATCAACATTTTTTCTTTTTTGTAAAGTAATAGAAACACTATTGTGGATATTTTTATTTTACTGATGGGCAAAGACACACCCCCCTTGATTACATTTGCTATGTCCGACACATCATGTTCTCACGCAGTGAAAATACATCGTGGAGCAAAGAGGAAACTGACAACATGCTGGCAAACAAGACAGAGCAGGTTACTTTTGGTATGAAAAGTGTCAGATTTAAATTTTGTCTTTTTTTAAGGAATACAATTTATTCAAACAATAAAAAATAAAAAAATTGTGTCTCTTTAATGTGTTGTGACAGATTGCTGTAGCGCCTCAATTAAAGAGGCACATAAAGCGATCATCTATACTAATTATAGCATGAAATAAACCTGAATGAACATCAGAAGGTTCAAGTCCACCAATGTTAATCCACTATCCAGTCTGGTTTGATTGTTGGACAAAAATGGCAGATTCAGTGTTATGATTGGTCAGATCGCCTGTCAATCATTCACCCTGGGAAGGGTCAATTGGGAACTCTATTTTTGTTGTTGTTTCTGCTCACCACTATTGAAGTTTACCCAATGACAATGTCTGCTTCTGTGAACCCCACAAATGTGAAAAGGGTTTATTGACCTTAACTGTATGCTTAACTGTGTACTATTAATCCAGTCTGTGGCGACACCATCAAGCGTGTGTCACTGGTTGGGCTATACAAACACCCTGCTCTCTAGATACTGGGATCAGCTTTTAAAACACCATTTCGGTCAACCACTAATGCTAATATTTAAAAAAAAAAAATATACAACATTACTCAATAATGCATCCTATTAAAATCATTAGCCCGTCTTATAATAAGCCTTGTAGTACTACAAAGAGCATAGAGGACTATTAGCTCTTCACTTTGATGTGGAGTGCTGTGCTGGCTTTGAAGCCCATTTTAGGAGACGACTCAAGCGGACTAATTGATGACTAATGACTCAGACTAACGGCCCTGCGTCAGGTCACCTCAGAGCCAAAACACGTGGGAGGAATCTGATCCAATTCTACATCAGAGACCCTCCTGAGTAAGACGATCGATTTCTGATTTACGATATGGTTTGGCGGGGCGTGGAAAGATGCTAATGTCGCATCCGTTTGTGGCTGCATTTTCTACCAAGGGTGATTAGAGAGTCGTAGATGCATTGATTCCAGCGGTGTGCATGACAGTCTTTCCCAGTTTCACACACACACACACACACACATTGTGTAATTCATCCTATGTATCTTACACACATTATATATAATGGACAAACACAAACAACTAAATGAAGGAATGAATCAATGGAAGAATCAATGAATGAACTGCAAAAAGATAAGACAGATAGGAAGGTAAAAGGATGTATGAGCTATGAATGAAAATGAAGGATGGGCTAGGTGTGGAAAAAAGGGGGATGGGCTTGAAAGGAAAAAAAGACACCCACACTTTTACATCAGACTGACGCACAAGCACAGACAGAGATCAGACACAAAAGGCCACATCCCCCTCCCTCTTTCTGTTTCTTTCTCTCTCATTTCAGACCGCCCCACCAGAAGAGCATGAACGGTCATCTGTTCTGCTGACGTGGACCCCCAGTGCCAGCCTTTCAGAGGAAACATCAACAAACACGTAGAGGACAAGAAAAACACACACGCACTGAGCCAACAATAACTCCAAACAGGCAGTTCTGTTCTGAGAATAAACAGCTGTTAAATCTTTTCTATCTCTCTCAGACACAAACACAACCGAGAACCGACAAGTCTAAACAAAGTATCACTCAGCAACTCTGAAACACATTTTGAGGACTGGCTAGGAAAGCCAACATCATTGAGATCTGCTTACTAGAGCTGACGGCAAACACAAACCGATGAACCTTTGCGGCTCTCTCTTGATCTTCCGGATGTTCAGTAAATGCTCCAAATGCTCTAGCGAAATCAAATAAGATGAACAGGAAAACTAGGCTACGGCCTGACGGACGTGTCACTTGAGATGTTCAACATCTCGGCAATCTCATCCTCAGCTCATATCCTGACTAGGGATATGCCGGTATCAAATTTTCATGTTGCGATTAATTGATCATGTTTTACCACGGTATGCGGTATTATCATGGTATTGAAATTAAGTTTTAAAAAAAAGTGGTCATAATACAGTATAACAGTTTTTTTTCTTATAACAAAAATAACTGAACATTTAAATGCAATAAAGCAATACAAAAAATATATTTAAAGTTAAAAATTTTACACCGATTAAAGTGCAAAAGAACTTTAAAGACCCATAGGTATCACTTTACAATAAGACCTCATTAGTTAACCTTAGTTAATGCATCAACATTCACAATGAGCAATAGCTACATTTGCTACAGAAGTTACTAATCTTTGTTAAAAAATACAAGTCTTAGCTCATGTTAGCTCATTAAATAACACAGTTGCAACTTTCGATTTTAACAATGTGTTATTAAATATTGGAATACCTAAGATTAATGAATGTTCAGAAGAATTTTTCATTGGCAGTTTGTTAACTAATGAAGCCCTAATGTAAAGTGTTAATGGACAATAAAGAATCAAAACACTTTCAAACAATATCTAGGACATGTTATAGTCCTAGATTAAAATGGAAAAAAAATTATGGAAATATATAAAAAAAATTATGTTTTAGAAAGTAGCATCTGCTTTATTTATGGTGTTTCCAGGGTAAGGGCTGCAGTTTCTGCGGTTTGTCAGAGAGTGAATGTGCTTACATCAGTGTCTCTCACGTGTTCCTCCATGTGCTTCTTGTGCGTGCTTGTTTACATCAGAGTTCACACGGGTCTTTAAAGCAGCATACAAACGGTGTTGTGCATTTTGACCAGTTGATGGGAAAAGTATTCTTAAAATGCATTTCAAATTCTGAATAATTTGTAATATATAATTATTCTCGGTATTTGGAAGTGCCCACGATAACAATATTGTGCATATTCATTACCGCGATATATCGCATTACCGAATACCGGCACAAGTCTAATCCTGACAGAGAGTGCCAATGCTGCTCTCCATTTCTCAGTTGTAGTTTCTTAATAGATAAAATGTAGAATGCAGACAATGTAGTGGTCTTCCTTTAATCTTCAATAGTAATTAAAGAAGAGCACATTCCTCTAGATTATCTTCCGGTGATGGTGTTCCAGGCATGTCCAACTGGGAAGAGACCCCTGGGGAAGACTCAGGACACGCTGGAGGGGTTATATCTCTTGGCTGGCCAGGGAACACCTTGGGATCCCACAGGATGTGCTACAGGAAGTGGCCAGGAAAAAGGACGACATCCTTACTTAGCCTGCTGTCACCACTAACCAGGTCCTGGATAAGCGGCGGAAGATGGATGGATGGATGGATGGATGGACTTTTAAACCTAAGTAAAGGGTTAGCGTTCAGGTTACATAGAAACTAGAGAAACTGATAAAACCTCTTCTGGTGGTCGCCCAGTTGCTGTGTTCTTCGTTGCGAGTAGGTATTCCTTCTTGGATTTAACCATATCAAGCAGCAGATGTGAGCTTCATGATTATGGTTACTTTTCATAAAGTTCTACATGGAACTTTATTAGCGATCGCTCACGTCACCCTAAACCTCCAGCTCTAACTTGAAAATGAATGACGTCTAACTGATTTGTTGCTACAAATCACTGTCAGTGTGAATGCTCAAAATTGTGCTGTAATAAAATATTTAGTGAGTACTTTTACCTGGTTGCAATGTATATTAATTTAATTTGCAGGGTGTCATTTTGGCACCACTAGTACCACCAAATGAAATCACAAAAGAAAAGTTTCAAAAACTTGGCCAGCTTTTTAGTGCTTAGATAAACGGGTAGTCCTGGCCCAAACGTATGCCACTGGTCATGTTAACAGATGGATAGTCAAACAAACTTTGCAGACTGTAGTTCCAGTTGGTGCCACTAGTGTTGCAGAAATTGCGATTTATGCCATGTTGTAATTCCTAGATGATAATTTGGGATTTTCTACTTGGAGCCGTTTACATCTTCAGACTCAGAATTTTGAATTTCTATGGCAACACTATTAAAACCAAAATTAATGCAATTTAAGTAATCAATAGACAAACCACTATACATTTGTTATGCAAACACCTTATTAATAAGCTTACCGTTTATTTAGCAGGACATAAGATTTTACTCAACTCAGTATTGGCTACATTAAACTGTATTGAATATCTATAATTTTTACATTTTTCTTGCATTATTAAAGGTGCAATGTGTAATATTTACAACGATCTATTTACAGAAATGCAATATACTGTAATATACATAACTATGTTTTCAGAGGTGTATAAAGACCTTTCTTAATGAACCGTTATGTTTTTATTACCTTAGATTGAGCAATTTCTATCTACATACACCGCAGGTCCCCTTACATAGAAGTCGCCACCATGTTTCTACAGTAGCCCTAAACGGACAAACTGCCTGCTACAGAGCGCGTTTCATCACTTTGTTGTTCTTGCGAATAAAACACTGACACAATGATGAACAAGTACATTGTCAAGTACATTCGCAATAACACTGATTTATTGAATAATTAAGTAAATATAATTTTTTGATTTACCTTTGTAAAGAAATCTCATTGCTCTCTGCTTTCTTTACCGATGACATCTTTATCTGTGTGGGCCACCGTACCTTCCCTAAAGGGAGGGGTGAGTGGGGGACTAAGCCGTTGGTTGCAATTCGCAACCTTACCGCTAGATGCCGCTAAAAATTACACACTGCATCTTTAAGACATTAGCAATAGTTATTTATTAAAATAAAATATAAAATTTTAAATATTTCTACATGACGTTACAGCGGTCAAGCGGTACAAGTTGGAGCTCTAAAAAAATTGAGTTTACAAGTTGTAATAACGAGTTCTAGTAGGAAATGTAGCAATGATGGTATTGTGGTTATGGCAGTACACACTGGAGATTTAAGCATCAATACCTGATTTGATTGTGATTTTGTGACTCCGTACAGCATTATTTAACATTGAAAATTTGCGTCAAACTTGGTACAACAAAGTTTTCCAATCCTCTGGAAATTAATGTAACTAATGGAACATTTAACTTTGTCCTGGATCCAGTCTGGGTCTTGGCTCTTCGTTTCAGCTAATCCAACCTAAAACACTGGGAATGTGTCCACATTGTCTGGGTCTAATTACAACAGCCCTGGAAATAATCAAATCAAACACAGTTCCACCAACCCCTAGTCTATGCTAATTGCTAATTACAAAACATTAACCCAGCTCTAAACTGCAATTACTGATTATCTTTTGTCTGATTAGTTGTAACAATTTTCTTCCTCTTTTATGTGTAATGGAAGCTCTATTCTCTTAACACTTGCCACTGGTTGAGAGGGTCCTACAATGTTCCATTAGATTAGTGGATTAAAGAGTTGCCAACAGATTTAAAGGCAGGTGATACACAGTTTAGGTAAATGGATAGAAGGATTACCAAAGTACTGGTTATGCTTAGACAATACTAATTTAATGAACCACCTCCTCCTTTGCAGTATGGAGCAATTTAACAAAGGGTCTCTTCCTTTTTTTTAAATGCTAAATATCTTATTTGCATCCTCCACAGTGGCATAACAAGCTCCCCGTCATGCCCCGATGGACTGAGTGACGTTCTCTACATGCACGGAGGGAGAAAAAGACCACAGCGATGTTTATGGAACACAAGAAACTCGATTTGGCGAACATCCCACTGTCTCCTCTCATGATGCTTCAAAGAATAACACGAAGTCAAGCTTACTGGAATAACATGCTTTCTTCCTCATTCCTTGGAATGTATTCAATCGTGTATAAAAATTCCCTTGTCTATTTTCAAAAGCCCACACAGATTTATAAGTACACACCGCCCCAAGATTTGCAAAAAGACAACATGGCATGCAGAGGTGTACATGCATGAAGGATACAAAATAAGCGTATTGATTAAGCCTGTTGAACCCTGCAACCATCTAATTGTTGAAGGATCATCATCTCTCAAACAAAAAAGCTCTTGGATCTTTCTCCAAACCATCTCTCATCTTATTTCTCTCGCTCCCTCTCTCCATCTATCCCTAAAGGCTTCAGCAAAGTGGGATGAGTCATCGACTCATTCATTCCGAAAGCTACGGACTGCAGATGCAGTGAATGAAGCGTGTGAGGGAGAAACTGAGAGTGAATTCATAAACAAATATTACAATATCTTTCTGCAGAGACCCCACATATACAGAATCATCAGGTTCATTCATGAACCCCCAGCAGAACGATATTTCAACATTTTTTCAGAAAACCATTGTTACATAAATAGTCAAGTGATTTTACGAATGATTTGCACAAATTTATTGCTTTTAATTAATGAGGAGCACTGAAAACATTACATATTAATATTGGCCAATACTAGTTTAGTGTAGTTTTTTGGTCTGTCGCTACTTCTGTTTCATCACACTTTTAATTATTTGCTTTACAGGTAGTTAGTTCTATTAGCCTAATATTGGAAGCAGGGTACATAAATATTTTTCTGATTTACGTCTGACACATGTAGTGTATCACATGTCTATTACAGCGTCCATTGCGAACAACTATAGCGCTTGTTTGTTGTTTTTCGGAAAAAACATTTTTTTATTACACAGCACTCTGAGATACTTCATTCTGACTGATCAATTGCAACCTCCTCTGTGGTCAAATATTTATATATAATGGCCATTTAACTATAATTGGCTGCTGTTCCAGGCTACTCATTTTCTGCTGTGGTAGATTCAGGTGTTGTATCACTCCAGGGTCCTGTTTATTTCATAAAATATTCAACTCAAATGAATTCATTTTCAGTCAATTTACATATGGGTGTATCCCTAGTGCATCACAGTCTCTGTGTGAAAAGCATGCTCAGACTGTCATGCTCTTTAATATCAACCCGAAGGTAAACTATAATTTAGTTTAGTCTCAAATGAGAGTGAAACAAAGACTAACATGTTCTTTGATGTTGACCTATAGGAAAACAATAGTTCTGTTTAGTCTCAAATGAGTAATTTTGCCTTTTCATGCTTTGTGGGAGATAGAAGAGCTCTACTCACAGTTCAATGCTGATGGAATAAAGCTGCACTGTGTATCTGAACATGGTGACATTAGTAAGGGCTTCTCTGGATAGATGAATACATCGGGTCAGAGTACTCAGAGCTCACCGCTGGCTTCAGTCGCAATCCGAGCTGCCCTGAGTAACTCCTTATAAATACACCCACACAAATGTCCACTCACAGGGAATGTTCCTACCCATACACACATAAATGCACTATAATGCCTTCCAAAAAACATAACACAGTGGACGTCTGTGCCAACGCACACATCAGACAGCAGACACAACCATAAACACAACTTCTCTACCACATAGTCAGTATTTCATTTTTAGCTGTTAAAAAAATATAGTCCTACTGGCCTCACAACCCTTACCAATATACTGCAGCTGTACCATGTAGGGCCCTTTGAAATCTGTTAATTTTTTTCCTAAATTCCGTTTTATTTTCCAACTTTTTAATAGTTAAATTACATTTCCATTCATCAAAAAGCAAGACTATTTAATAAAAATCATGAAATGTATACATTTTCACATCAATTTCTTAAAAGTTTAACAAACTTTTGATTAATTCATTCAAAATTTGACAAATTCCATGACGTTCTGCGTTAAACTGTGAATTACTATGATTCCGTCCGCGTTTTCTGCATTGCGGAAATCATAGGGTCCTAACCATGATACACTATTGAAGCCTATTTATGCCCTGGTCTCTCTGAATACTCGATTCTGATTGGCTGGCTGGTGTTGATTAAATTTATTTAACTGCACAGGTAGTTCCAGGTCAGTTTAATCACGTTCTATGTTAATGCGCTTCCTATAAACATTGGTAACCATAGTAACATCTAACAAGTTGTAACCGGTCAAATATTGCAGTGCAAATATTATTATCATCTTTAATATGTGAATGTTGCCAAATGACCATGGCATAAGTGGGATAATCAATGGCTAGCTGTGCATTAAATGATTTGAATGCACTTCACGGAGGCAACCACCCTCCGCGCTTTGCCTCCATGTCGTGCATTCACATCGTTTAATGCACGATTATCCCTTAATAACGCTACATCATACTTTGGTAAATCATTATTATGTGATAAAAAGCCATAATTCTGACAAAGTTAATTATGAGATAAAAAGTCAAAATGATAACAATTATAATTAAGAAATAAAAAGTAATTATTGCAACATTACAATTACACAAGTTATGATGAGTGAAATTACAAGATACTAGTCATTACTATGAGACAAGTCAAAATTATGACATACTAAATCATAATTACAAAATATGCCATTTTTACAAGTTTTACGAGTTAAGTCAAAACTGACATAAGTTGAAATTTACAAAAAGTCAATTTTGACAACTTAAAATATGACTAAATCATATGGCAAAAAAAAAAAATTATGCTTTTTTTACCCACATAATTTCCTTTTTTGTCAAATCCATCTTTTTATCATTATTACGTCGAAATGTTGACTCATGTCATGATTATTGTTTACCAAAGCATGACTGGGATGACTGGATTGATGATATCTGATTGTAATATCATGTTAATCTATAGTGGTTGATAATACAATTAGCACTATTACTACCACTCATACATACATGAGTATTAAAGTTCCATCTGCAATTTATGCTACAACTAAGAAAGACCATGGTACTGTATTAACAAAAAAGGATGGTAATACAATGGTATGTTTATGGTTGTTCAGACAATGTGGAGAGAAGGAAAAAAAACAGATGATTCAGAGAAGTTTTCACATAATGAATATACAAGTTGTCTGCATCTTGTCCAGGTACAGACCAAATCTGAGCAGTGTTGCCCTGTGGATCTTTCTCTATGGTTACTAAAGTATTCCAGGTGGTTGCTAGACATCTGCTTACTGGCACAAGCCAAAAGAGTCAAAGTCTAAGTCCATGATGATATTCTGCTGCCAGTTACACGAAACCTCTTAAATTAAGAAAACTCTTTATTTGTCTAAGTGGTTTTGTGCATCTGGATGCTGTCGTTCAAATATGGCTCAGTTCCTTCACTACAAGTCTTTCTTCCACTAGGCATCCAAAATTAATTTCAGAAGTTTTTCTTTTTTTTTTTATAAGAACCCAACTCAGAAAGGTGTTATACTATAGAAAAACCTAGTTGTCTTTGCATTCACACCGGCCCTGACCACTCTGTTGTTTTGAATAAAAGAGAAAGATGTTTTATGCAATTTGTGCTTGACGATGACTACACAATTTAGCTTCACTGTATAATATGTCAAATAAATGTAAACTGGAGCGATGTGTTTCCAATGCACAATACAGTATACTAGTAAGCAATCCATACTCAGAAACACATCCTCAGTCAATTCTAAACATTTAACTAATCGTAGGCAACATTCTTGCAAACTACTCTGAGACCCCTGAAAGAAAGTGTGAGAACAACATGTGTGCGCTGAAATGGGCTCCTGCTGTAATAGTGAGCCCACTGAACATCTGAACAAACAGATGGATGCCTGTTCTTTGAGATACAATCAAACATTACTTCAACAAGCAAACGGTTTAAGACGTGCTGCAGGTTGCCCACATTTGATGCTTAGAAAACATTAATAAAAAGAAAAGTGGTGGTGAAGAAAACTAACATTTATTTTAAGACTGTTGTCCGTAAGTCCAGTTAGTCAGACAGTGAAGGAACGTCAGTAACTGGAAACTCATTGCTAACATCCTACATGAGTAATCAAGAGACAAAAACATAAGTGTGCGCAAACCAGTGTGATGGCATTTACAGGCTGAACACCAATATCCACATCTAGGGTGGCAAACGTTCAAAGAAATGTTAAGGCTGTGATGTTAAAGGGCTGTGTTAATAAGCTTCACCCCTCTGATGACTTTCTCAACCACAGCCAACCCTCGGCAGACTGGGATATCTTAAATGAAGTTCACTCTTCCCATCATAACATTGCTTCTTCATATTAAACAAAGTTCTGAAGCTTCGTAGTGTGTGTGTGTGTGTGTGTGTGTGTGTGTGTGTGTGTGTGTGTGTGTGTGTGTGTGTGTGTGTGGTGTTTATGTACTTCCAGCTACTGAAAACACATGAATGAATTCAGAAATCGAACGAACGCCCATCTGGACTGAAACAGAAATCAGGAAGAGAGGGACAAACCAGTTCCCTCTGGTTTATCCTGCGGATTTTAACATTACCTCTGGCTCACTCTAAGGTTAGGGGTTAAACACACACACAAACACACACTCTTCCCTCGGCTCCCGCAACGGTGAGTCATCACTCCATTCACGTCACTGACAGACAACAGCTTTCAGTGATAGACCAGTGCATAGCAGCCCCACTTGCTCTAACGCTACTCTTCCTCATCAACTCCTTCCTCTCAGACAGTGGTGAAGCTTGCATCTAAATTTAGTGACTCTGGCCCTTTTTCTTTGTCCCACAGAGACCTTGGCATATGTCAACAGGAAGCACATTCAAAATGGCATAAATATGGCTGCTATAGCTTGTCAATGACACTTGATAAGCACGTTTTCAAAAACACGTTTAGTTCTATAAAGCAACAAGACACAGAAGATTGTGCATTACAGTGACAACATTTAGTGATTGATAAATTTTAAAATATTTTTCACACCTTTCCGTGCCATTACACTGAATGAGAACACAAATAGGAAGCAATTTCCTTATTCAGGAACGAGATCGGTCTGATTCATTGACAAACCATTCGGACTGGTTCAATCAACTTAAAAAATAAATAAATAAATAAAAGACACATCTGGCTCATAAGAATATTTTGTTAATGAACTGGACATAGGCGATGCTTCAGTACCAATTCACTGCAATTGGTTGGAAAAAAAGTGACCAGTACTTTCTTCTTTTGCGTTCAACAAAAGAACATTTTTGCAACCACATGAGGTTGAGTAAATGATGACAGAACTATTCCTGTTGCCGTCATGTAATCATAAATTCATGCATTTTATAGAACGTAACGCAAGTGATTCTTCCAAGTATAGATTTTTTTTTTTTTTTTTTATCAAAATGTCATAACTCGATGTTCCAGTGAAAAATACAGTTGTCTCACTTATTATGTATGACAGACTTCTCCAATCATTTAGTCTGCTAAAAACCCAACTTCCAAAATTGACTGCAAACTCACAATAATTTTTGGTGCACTGCACTTACACTCCCCTACAGGGATCAAGATCCACCCTTCATGTGGTGAGTAGTGTGTCAGTTCTGCGTTAATCTTAATACAGCATTTGGATGGATGATCACCTGAGTGTCGCTCATTGATAAGAGACAAGCTAATAAAGTGCTAGTCATAAATGCAAAAGAAATAAATGATGCCCTTAGGTTTTCAGAACAAATTGGCTACCATTTCCATTAGGGTTTTCAGTTAAATGCTAAAGCATCAATCTCATTCCAATGCCACCGACTTTTTTACTTTCACAAGTCCTTGCCAAGCTAATCAGGCCAGCTAGGAGCAGAACAATCAGGCTTACCGCATACAATGAGCTGGATGCTATTGTTTTTCTAATCAATAGCTTCCCAAGGCACAGTAATCTTTCAATTACAGTCACACTCCACTTCTTCCTATTGCAGCAACCGCCAATCAGGGAGGTTGGCAGTTCGTAGCGTGTTCGCACCGTCCCACACAATGGCTGCAGACAAAAAGCGCTCTTCGTAAGCTGAGAGGGGGTGTAAGACATCTCATTGCAACCCTGCCGAGACCCACCAAACACTAGCTGACTGTTGTGACTGAGCTTCCAACACATATGGCAATTAGACCCAACACTGGAGGGCTCTCTTAGTGAATGAGGATGTGCTGATTCAGATCGGGGGATCTGCTAGGAGTCATGATGTAGTCGTGTGGAAAGGGAGTTCAGTGGAAGGATTCTACAGTAGTTCAATAATATATAAATATTTTTCAAGAACACACAGTGTTTCAGGACCTCGACCCAACCAGCAATGCTACAGCAAGTTTCCTGCATGAAGGACTTTGCCTGCCCTCAATGAAAGCATAATGTTGAGATCTGACTGGGTCAAAGGGATGTTACTCACTCATGGCTAACTACAATAAAAATTAAAAAATTTAAATGTCAATACTGCACTTTGTTATCTATCTAGTTAATGGATAAAGAATTGTTTTTCTCACACATTTTACAGAAAATACCTTACTTCCGCACTGCAAAACAAGGTCGATAGAGCAGTGTATCATCACTGGTTGCAATCCGTGTCATTGTGCTTGTGAATAAAATTAAACTCAACCTTGTTGCATTGGTCTCAATCACTCATGTTGCCTCAAATAAACAAGTCTTACTGAAAATTAAGGACTTCTAGATGTTTGGATGCTCCAAATCACTCTCACTCTTTTGTAAGGGCACACCCGTTTTTACTTTACCAAAAACAGAAAATTATAGTTGTATTCCATGAAAATCTAAACACTACATTAAAGAGAAAAATTACAGGATAGACTACATTTTAGAGAAGGCATTTAGGGACAGTGCATGTTATGAAAAGAAAAAAAATGTTACCCTCAAGTATCTCGGAACAAGGAGACTCAAATCTCTCTAATCAATAACAAGAATTAACAGGTATTAATCAGCACTTTAACTCCAGTCAATTACGGGGTAAGTCTCAGTCTGGGAATTACAATCATCTGAACTTGTGATTTGGCAAAATTAAATGCCACTTGTTCATAGACTAATGTAATTATGGGTTAAATTACACAGAAATCCTTCTTAACACAAGAGGAACGTACCTGTGATACACTGAAACTGACCATCATCTCGCTGGATCGTGAAGGACTCTCCTGGGTTTACCTGCACCAAGATTACCTGAAGAAAGCAAGAAAGATGTTGTTAGAGGAAACCAGCCTATTAAGACCACCTCAAAACTCTTAGCTCAACACATTCCCTTATTTCATAAAAAATGCATAAACTGCTTGGATGAAAGGTAACACTGCAATGAATAAAGATAAACTATAGTGATTTGAATGGCCCAACCTGTGTGGGCTCCATGAATAAAATCTAACAGGACTAAACTTCCTTCTGCCCTTATCTTGACCTCATCTAATGTCAGCACAGTGCTCCACGTGGCTCAGTTTTATTCCAGGCTAATATATCTAGTGTAAAAGCGGCCATCATTCAGCCAGGCACAAACATGCTTCTATTACCCTCATTTTCTCATGGCTATACATAACTGACACAGATGAAAACACATCCACTTCTGAGGGCAGCAGAAAATGGAAACATTGTTTACTTCCATGATGAAAATGCTCTGATTCCAAGAAAAAAGAAATCGTAGGTATAGGAATGTAAATTTGAAGTATACATATAATTAATGGGGTGGCGACAATGTGCGACTTTTGTTTTTGTTTTTTAAACAAGAACAAAAAATGATGTTTGTGTTTCTTTTGAGATCTGAGAATCAATAGAAATGTCATCAAAACGGATTTGTTATTGACTTTGTGGCACTCTAAACTCCTCCAGTTTTCTGATCAATGACTGCGGCTCAGGGGAATCATGTGTGAATCTGACACAGCTGAATCGTGAAACAGCACAACCAATTTCAGTCATAGCTTTAGCAATATCATCCATTCATAAAAGGCGCAAAAGAAAAGCGAAGATTTAAATAACACACAAAAACTAACTCCCGTAACACTGTAGAATATCATTGACAATAAAGTGATAAAAACAGAAATAGCTAGACCTGGGCTCTTTGCACTTAAGCAACTAGACTGTTACCTCAATAAATATCCTAACATTAAACCAACACACCAGCAACCACTTAGAACAACCTTAAAGTGTGTTTATACACACAGCGTCATTATTGCTTGTTGTCGCTAGTCTCTGTACTGTGAGCATCACTCATTTCCAGTGCTGATGCTGTAATGTTACTGATAGACCGCACGTCTGGACATATCTTTAGATAATGAGATCACAGATGATATAATTTACTGGTAAAATATATTGACCTAATTTGTCTAGGAATTAGTTTTCATTTCACTGACAACTAACATTCTGCGGTTGAAGAGTGTTGTCACTACTGCTCATTAAATCATTAACCACATGATCTTCCAATCTACAAAAATAAACTCACACAAACTAGCAAAAATTTCTAAAACCTCAATTTGAGTTTCTCAAATTCTTCTTGTCCCTCATATTGAACATGCATATTTCTACAATATATTTAGTAGTAGCTTGTCAGTGGTGACTATGTCAAATTGATGTACATATGGCAGAAATGTACTGTCAAATTCAGTTAATGAAGTAATCAAACAGACAATGAACACTATTAACAGCAATGATTATATGTTGCAATCAAACTATCGCACAAAAATTCTCTAAATGTCTCTAAATGACAGACCACAAAACAAAGAAGGGCAAAGCAGGACTCCACCGTTCAATAGACAGGATGCAAATCTCTGACATTAGATTACAAGGATGAATGATGATAAAGTGGAGAGGACAACATCACTGGATGTGACGTCTAAACCCACGTCACTCGCATGGGTCTGAAATGAGCTGGAGAGGCAGGTTCAGCACTCATCAGAGTACCACTTGTTCCATTAAATCACTCTGAGTCAGCCTTCCATTGAGCTTTTGTTAAGGCACTATTGATGACACATCTGTCTCGGAGACGAGCGGGAGCGCTGATCTATTTCAGTAGAGCAGGGGTCCTGATCTGAAAGCTTCCAGCAGGAAGTCATCTGACTGGCTGATTTTAAAACATATGCCACCTCGTTCAGCTCTCTCTAGTCTTTGGTTAAAGGTCTCAATGCCAGTGCCTTCCTCATAAGAGGATATGGAATGGAGTGAGTCACATCAAAGGTGTGGATGAACCGTGATAAATGTCATACCGAGACTGAGAAATGCACTCTGATATCAGTCAACAGGTAGAATAAACACAAAGGAAAGTGTAGAGTCCTAAAAAATGTCATAGTGGAATATTCAAAAACAAAGCAAAAAAAAGAAAGATATCCCTTTCGATAAAATCAGGTATTCTTGCATACAGAATATTAAAGAGTTTGAGCATTTTGTTTCATCAATGTCTGTTTTAAGCCAATATAAATGTGTTCTCAATAGACTTCAACTCTTAAAAAAACTTGGAGCCAAAATAGCGCAAATAATGTGTTATGCCAAGAACAACAGGAACACGCGGCTCTCGTCTCAGCCGAGGGTTAAGAACTGACAGTCCTTCCGGAGGTAAAAACCAACTGTACGAAAGGACCTCAACCCCAGACACAAATCAACAGTGACCAGCTCTCATACATCTCATTCTCATCTAAAAGCCAACAGCAGCAGTCTTCAAAACAATGAAAAGTCTATCTCAATAGAGACAAACACAAATTAATTTCAGCCTCTAAGCCTAACCTAAAAAATATAAGCACAGTGAGCATGTCAATGAAAATAAATTTGGTAGCAAGTGCAATTTATTTACCTCTGACTTGTGGTGGAAGTCACAATTATACCGCCTGAACTGCCACGGCTTGGGGCTCCAACTGCGGGTCTCCCCTAACACAGCCATCCTCTGTACTTCCGTCTCACTCTCTGTTCCCATTCATGAGTGCCACTGAGACACACCAGCTATCCCTTGACTGCTGCACACACAAACACACACACACTCATACGAGCGTGTTCTCGCTTGGTTACAAGCGCAGTGGCAAAGAGCGATGCATGAGCAACAGCACAGGCAACGATGGGGGTGGCTGAGGGAGGTCTTATTGGATTAGGTTCAAGCAGCTACACGCTGTTGCATTCACATGTGTGTGTGTGTGTCGCAATTACTTATTTTGCTCTGCCTTGCTCACTCCTTTGTTCTGCAACACAGCTGGTTATCCTTGATCCCCCCTCTCTAATACAACTCTCATATAGGTACTGCATTACTGACACATTCTCCAGGTCCCTTTCCTATGCCAGCATGCAGTTTTGAGACAAAGAAATGTGTGTTTACACACGTATGTGTGTGAAAAAATACTGAATCTTGACTTACGGTAGCACGCATCTCCCTCTCATCCAGCCACAGCTGCTTCAACAGGCTGGCCGATATTTTTAGGTATCTGCTACCCTCCCTGTGCTCAGGGGGTCCGAGCCACCCTTCTCCGGCTTCACCCGGTGCTCATGAGATTGGAAGGGCTGTGCAGTGTGTTCGACACATGCAGGCCTGTGTGAACTCTTCACCCTCCTAAGCAAAGCCCCGGCGAAAGGAAGTGATAGAGGTCTCGCCTAATTGTGCTAGCTGAAAGCCGTTCACAAGATAACAGGAGCGAAGCCCATGTTTGCGCTCTCCGTTTCTCTTTTTTAAATCTCTCCTCCTGCTCTCTCTGCAGTAGATGGACGACTGTCTCTCCCTCTTCTCTCTCTTTCTGGCTCCAACTCTGCCTCACCACCACCGCCAGTCTCCACGGCAACCCCTTCAACAAATAAGCCCTGGCGATGTCCGCAGCATGCCACCATTGAGGAGGACAGCTAATCGCCCGTGTTTTGCTCACAGGGGGAGGAGGAGAACGAAAAGGAGAAAGGGAGGAAGGCCACGGACGAGTGGACGCAATTGCTCTTTCCTTCAAGGGTTTGTAAGTCTCACCTCACCCTCTGTGCCACACTGGCATTGACTCGTGACGAGTTCTGTGGCGAGAGTATGTGTGTGAAAGCGAGTGAATATGGATGGCGTCCAGACTTTGCAACACCTTCAGGTAGTGCCAAGTACTGGACTGGCATGGATCCAGCAATTAAAAACACGGATAGGGGTCTCAAGTTATCCTCGACTCCTTTGTTCTACGTTTTGCTCTGGTGACGACAATAGTGAGGGGGCACAGAGCGACATGCGCTCATTCACCGACAGACACTTACACACATCTTCCCTCCCCCTCTAGAAAGAATCAGTCGTTCTCCATTCACAGAGAGACACCGCTTCTATTAATACCATGATCGATGTACAAGCAGATGAAGTTGGGGTAGTGCAACAGCTTATTTGGTGTGGAGGAGCGCCTCAGCCCTCACCTCTATTAAAAGCAGTGTGTTTCGGTCCTCTCGCTGGAGGACACAGCATGAAAAGAGAGGTGTGAAACATAGACACTTGAATAGGATTGACAACCCTGGATAAATATGAACCTACCGGTTTCTTTTTGAAAAAAAAAAAAAATCAATTAAGCTTGTCCTTCATAATCTTCAACACAGAACGGAGGTAGCTCAAATTTCTTTGACATTTCTCAAACTACAAAAAACAATGCTTCGTATACAAGAACGTCCTCTTAAGATGGGACTGCCCAAAGGCAGCTTGCAGTCTTTTATACAGTGCTGATCCCGAAGATACTTGAGTTCTCAAATACGCTACCTGTGTGTTACAGTCAAAAGCAGACTAGCCCAACAAGAGGATTGTTTTCTGTAAGCTGTAAGAAATAGGGGCGTGTAAAAATCACATCTTGAAAAGTTATAGTTGATAGTTGATGGGTTGCTTGAACAGCTAGTTAGTTAAGGAAACCCTGTATAATTTAGTTTAAAACGAATTTTATGAAACCCTGTTCAAAAGTCCTTGACAAATATTCAACAACATACGCAAAATAACTAAGCTTAAAATGTATCATAGTCTTCACAAAAAACTAAGACCTATAGATTGCACATAATGGCAAGGCTCAGTGAAAGCTATTTGAAGTTCGACAGTAATTGTCTCGAAAATGATTATTTACTCTAATGCTATGGAACGTCACAACGATGCTGCTACATTTGCATTGTGAAGTTATTAAGTCATGAGGCACCGTTGCTGCCACAGATAGCTCAGTAAAAGCATCTCCATAGGCATACACAGGCATCATTGCTAAAATATTAAAGCTAAATTAAATAGTCATTCATCCTGATTAATCCTAATACAATACCTTTTTAAGATGTTCATCTATTTAGTCTGTATCTGAACATATTCAAGCAAACTGGAAGCCAATTTCTTTAATATGTGCAGACTATAAATTGGGGCAGTAAAATGTCAGAGATAAGAGATTTAGTATCCAGGTGGTAGAGTGACAATGATTTGCACGAACAAAGATTAGCGATGGGAACATTGTTTCTCTAATGCGTCATGGCCAGGCTGAACTTGACGGGTTTAGGCACAAGGCCATCAGGAGGTGGGGGGAAGCGAGAGTGATTAGCAAACACAGCTACAGTGGTTAGCGCTGGCTTTATTACCCTGGAGATAGGCCAGTGGTGCCTTTGCGTTCACGGCTGTTAGCAACTGACGTCTGTGCTACTCCGATGAGTCAGGGCTCAGGTTCCTCACTATTTGTTCCTTTTTAATTGTTTATCGTGTGGCAACGTGGCACTGCAGCTGAGCTGACACGAAACAGAAATATGTGACGTTGAAGAGGAGCCTCCAGATGTCGGTGCCATGCAGAAAAGAGCAAGAACCATAAAGACATGGGCTCAAATAGCCTCAGGTATACGACTTCATGGAGGAGGCATAATCTCTAATCTCTATTGCTAGTGATTAGTGATAGATGGCACAGAATATTAGCCTGAAACTACTTACTTTCCCCTAGCATTAGCTAATACCATACTAACTGAATTGTCAAGCACAGCCATACCAATGCCTCTGGCACTTTGTGTGCATCTGGCTACTATTGAAAAGCAAGAGACCTCCACAAGCTCTGGCAGAAGAGCCTTACAGTAACACTGTACTGTAGGAAGTATTGATTTACATAGCAAAGAGCCTTAAAACATCGATTTGACTGATGGTTACTGAGGATGACTGTTCTCTTGACAGTGTCTTTGGTAAGAGTGGCTGATGCTGTTGGTCCAGTAAGGACTTCTGCAATTAGTTGTCATTTCCTTCTTTCCTGATTTGTTCTCCTAAAGGCTTATGTGGTAAACAGAGGCTCCCGCTAAACACTGTCAGCTTGAATAAAGTTATCAGTGAGGAATTTGATGATAATCAGCTTAAGTCGTTATTCAGTGCATTTGACAAGTAATTACAGGTAATTATCTAAAGAAAAAGCTATTTGAAGAGAATGCTTTATAAATATAAGGTTTGGATGCTAAAAGAATTAATGTAAATGTACAGCATAAAAGAAGCATTTTTGAGTAGTAAAAGATCAATGCAAAACTGTTATAAGCAACTGATCTCTGACTGTCAACCTTCTGCAAGGTGTGACCTTAACCTTTGAAGGATTACACAGAATGTATTGCCCCCAAACCAAAACCTGCTAGCATCAAAGCTGGACTGCTATCTGCAATTTGTATTTCATGACACACAGTACAGGTGAAGCTGAACTAAAGGTGAATGGGAGAGAAGCAGCATTGTACGAAGTCATTACGTGAAAGCAACCCCACTCTATTGATCAAACTCCTTTTACATGATGGTGCTGACAAGAGTGAGAATTCTGCTCCACAACAGTGAATGGGAGACGGTTATTTGAGATGACTTTGTCAGCTCTACAAAGAATTGTCAATTTTTTTTCTCCTATTAGGTGATAAGTGAGACACCCACTAGAGAGAGGGAGAGAGAAAGACAGAAACTCATTGCTATGGAAACATTGCTTAGTTCACCAATGAGCACAGGGAGGAGTAACGTGGGGACAAAGGGAAAGATTAATGTTTGGTTCAGCCATTTTATGGTTTCAGAGGGCACGGCTCGATGAATGTCCGTAACTCAGGCACTGCGTGGTATCACGGCCACTACACGTGAATCCACCCACAGCTCTGGCCTTAGGCCCAGCTGTGCGTCTTCTGTCCACCTCCTCACGGCAGGATGGCGTTAAGCGGAGCAGTGGGGGTTATTCACTTTCATATCACCCCTCTGACGCACTCAATATAAAAGAGCCTCATTATCCACATCACGGTGGGGGTCATTTCTTTGTGTGCTAAAAAGCCATTTAATTAGGCAGACTAATGCATTAAAAAAAATCAGTTGGAACTATGATACACATTGTGATGCACAGTGATTTTGTAACTGAATCAAGAATAAAACTGTGAAGAAAGGCCCAGAGATTCGGTGAGAAAAAGACTGAACCTTTATAATCAGTTTTGGCATCTCTCTAGCGTGATTCATTTTTGTCCAGAATGGTGATTCGTACAATTAACTGACTGGGAAATGTCAGTTTCAGAGTTTTTCCCTATAGAGTAAATGATAGGAATGCACGATGTGGGAGAACAAATAACATCGATAACCAATTGTATTGGAACAGCACTAATTGCATTTACGAATCAATAAAAGCAAACGTTTTGTCAGTTTTATGCAAGACAAGTTTTCGCTTCACCTCTCTGGTTAGTTTTCCTCTGCGGAAAGTACTATGTTAACAAGAAAGAGTGTACAAGATCAAAAGGAAAGTGAATCAAAAACACATCAGTGCTTTCTGGTCGATTTAGTGCCATTTATACGAGGGGCTTTTTGGCACAACTAACACAACTCTGTTCTTATCCAGCATAGACTTCCTGCAGAGTGGCCTATTCTACCCTGCTTAGAGTCTTTGCTCTTAAGGTAAGCCTTACTGCTGCTTCAAAAAGCCTTGTGCACATAAAACCCTGTGTTTGAAGACCACATAAAAACCTGAAACGACCCAAGGCATATGGAGGAAAAGGCAAATAAATGAAAGCGTAAAAGGCCAGACGTCAGGGCTTACAGACAGCTGCAGGGAGGAGGGAGGAAGTAGGGTTCCACCAAATCTTTGCAATAAAGAGAACAGCTGGACACCTGGGCTATTAGTATATATTGATAAACAACAGCCTGATTCATCTGGTCCTGGTTCTAGCACAGATAAACAAGCAGGCAGGACTGCAGGGAGTTGAAAGGAAAGACATAGGTGGTGTAGTCTGAGCGGCGAGGCAGGAGGGAGAAATTAATAGGAACTGTGAATAATTGTGCACGCACTCCACTTTGCTTTCATGAAAGAGCAGCAACGGTGTTGCCAGGAGGATGCCACACTGATATTTAGCTTCCCTCGTTTCAACTGCGATGTCAAATGCACAAGTGCTACGCGGCACAGAGGAAGAGGGAGGAGGGAACCCGGTTGCTGAGTGAAAGGTCAGGTCAGAGGCATAAGTCATCATGGCACATTGTCACAACTGTTTTCACCAGGATGCATCACGGGGACTCAGGGCTCAGAGAGAAAACTCCTGCCATCAGTTTCATATTCTCACGTTTACCCAGTCTCGCTTACACAAGCACTTTTCCTCTGGCACGCAGACCAGCTAACACCAGGAGTCACTTAGTTACACTTACTTTACCTTGAGCTCTCCCTGTTGCGATCATCAAACGCACACCTGGAGAGGCGCCACGGACGTGATTAGTTGTAGGCGTAAAAGGCCACATATGAAGAAAAATGCCAAGGGCACAAACAAACATGAAGACGGGCACACGCTTGCGTGGTAATTAACACTGAGCTAGTGCTAGTCCTGGCTTTTCGCACCAGTAAAGATTCATTTGTATTCTTGCACTGCTGTAGAGGCGTGACATGAAACCCATCATGCTATCTCTTGCATATCTTGATCTTGACAGACAACATCTACCTGTTCCCTAATGGAAGAAAGCGTCTGCATCCTAATCTGGTTTCCCACTGCCTAGACACCAAGAAAAGTAGGATAAGGCTCAAAAAAAGCAAAAGTCATCATACAGATTCCACACTCTACAGAAGCCATTTCTACAAATGAGTCAGCTTGGCAATGCACTTCCACAACCTGTGGTTTTATGAATGAGGCGAGCAGGAGGTGATAAAAATGAACGGGGATGAAAAGGGTCATAGGAATGGAAGATTGGAGCAGGTGACAGTGTGTATGCATTTTCTGCCTCTTTAAGTGCTCAGCGGACCATAAGGATGATTGGGAAGGGCTTGTCAGGTGATCGCCGCAGGGAGTTGAAAAGTCAATAACACGCTAATAACAACACGGCCTTGCCGAGCCTAGACAGATTTCCTCTACACACAGTGGACGAGTAAAACATCCTTATCTTCCAGCATTCTTCAGACTTGATGGTTTATATGTTTAAGAGTTCGGAAACAGTAGTTAACACTTATGAGTGCACTATAATTGGCCAAGCCACAAGTGTACATAAGAGTGCAATTATTCATTGCAATTTAATGGTAATTACCAATAAGACTAAAATTCAGCTTCTAAAAAAAAAAAAAAAAAAAAAATATGACATTCAAACAAGGTGAAAATGCATCAGTTTCTTGGGAATGACAGAAACTCACTTAAGAGAAATCAGCCTGACGTCCATGAAAGTGACAGCAGTGGCACCCAGCCTCGTCACGGCCAATAACTCTCACCATGACAGCCTTAGGGAGAAGCGACGGATGGACAGCTCCTCTACATGACCTTTACTCCCACTATCACATGTCTCTGTGCTGGGTCAGGTCAGTGACGTAAGGACTAGCCAGAGCCTCAAGAGCTGATGCCAATACTTTGGGAGTTACGCCATTCCTCATGTATGATGATGGTATAGTAACACTTTAAAGGGGTCATATGATGCGATTTAAATTTTTCCGTTCTCTTTGGAGTGTCACAAGCTCTTGGTGCATAAAGAAGATCTGTAAAGTTGCAAAGATATTCTTCATAAAAGTTAAGAGTTAACCACGCCCGGGTAAAACGGCTCGTCCTAACACGCCTCCACATCACTATGTGGGAAGATTTGCATAACACCGCTCAAATGTTCACGCAAAGAAAGACGACTTAACTTTTATTCTCTATGTTGCCACCGCTGCTATGTTGTGGAGTCGCTGTGTGTTTCGTTGTGAAAGCGAAACTACTTTGTTTGGCCTTCCAAAAGAGGACACAACTAGAAATCAGTGGTTAAGTTGTATTTCAACACTGTTCCAGAACAGTCCAACCCAAATATTCAGATGTGTGCTGCGCATTTTATGGAGGATGAGGACTGTTTCCTGAACCAGTAGCCTACAATGCGTCTGTGGCATATATGGTTTCTATAAAGTTGGGCAATTCCAACTTTGCAAGGACAGTCTGGCTCTTCTGACTCACAGCCTGTAAGTACGTTTTTTATATTTAAATAATTTGACACTGATGATTCAAACACAAGTTTTGAGCAGTAGAGTAGGCTTGTTGTTTCTCAGATCACAAATGCAGACATGATTTGACATTTACGCAGCACGATATGCAACGCAATGCGTAAAAAGACAGTATAAGTTATTATAATCAGTAATTATATCCCCACTGGATGCAACAAATGCCTCGCTTGTAATGGATTTTATTGGTTTTGTCTCATCTAGTGATGTCCGGATCGCGAACGAATCTGTCTATTTAACTGGATCTTCTTAGTGAATCGTTTGAAACGGTTCGCGTCTCCAGTATGCACTAATCCACATATTACTTAAGTTTTTTGGTTTATAAACGTGCCTTACACTTCCTCTGATGCAAAATAAACCAATAACCCAAGTTATTCAGTTACTCCTAACAGTATATTGACTGAACTGCTAAAAGTGAACCGATAATGGGATGTGCACGAGCAGAACAGCTGGACTGAGTCTCGTGCTGCTGGCCTGGGAGATGCCATAGTATGTTAAGGGGCATAACATTTCCATCACGGAGC
Source organism: Cyprinus carpio (assembly GCF_018340385.1). NCBI lineage: Eukaryota > Metazoa > Chordata > Actinopteri > Cypriniformes > Cyprinidae > Cyprinus > Cyprinus carpio. The sequence goes on from NC_056611.1 coordinate 6,396,752, forward strand.
ATTCTGCCAAACACAACGCACTGGATATCTGGCCAATCAGAGCACACCTCGCTTTTTCAGAATGATGAGCTTTGTAAAAATTGACGCGTTTCAGAAAAGCGGGGCATAGAGGAGAAACAGTAGTGTACATTATATGGAAAATAATGTTTTTTGAACCTTAAACCGCATAAACACATCGCATTACACCAAATACACAAAATAATGTTCTTTTTAGCAGCATCAATTGACCCCTTTAAACATACTAATATCACAAGAACAATTGCAGTGCAGCAACTGAAAAAAAGGCCAAACAATGCATATTGAAGATAAAATGTTATTTTTTATTTTTTAAAGAAAATAAGCACCATCATGAACAACGCAATTATCTTAAATGCATTTTTTTTTTATTGCCCTCTTGTTTCACACAACATCTGTGACGTAGATACAACGTCAATTTTGCCGCCCAATTTATTTATTTATTTATTTGAATTTGTGGGTTTTTTAGGCCGGACCCCAATGATGATTAATTTTTCGGATTTAATTTTACGCTTTTCATTAAATCCTCTGCAGTTCCCTGACCATATGGTGTCATAGTTTTGTGTATTTATACTTTTGCCATTTTTATTATTATTATTAGTAGTAGTAATATTTATAATTTTATTCTAGTGCTGGGCACCGATAAATCATGTCCAAATTAAAAGTTTTTTGTACATAACATGTGTGTGTACTGTGTATATTTATTATGTATATATAAATACATAGATATATGTGTATGTGTGTATATATATATATATATATATATATATATATATATATATATATATATATATATATATATATATATATATATATATATATATATATATGTGTGTGTGTGTGTGTGTGTGTGTGTGTGTGTGTGTGTGTGTGTGTTTGAAAAATATATTATGTTTATATATTAAATATATTTATATAATATAAATATATACACATTTTCTTAATATATACTGTATGTGTGTCTTTATATGCATATAAATATACACAGTACACAAACATATTATATAAACAAAAACTTTTATTTTGGATGTGATTAATCATGATTAATAGTTGCCCAGCACTATTTTATTCATGAATTTATCACAAAAACTAAAAACGGCATATTTAAATATCTTATTTAAATTATATTCCTTGTCGTTTTTATTTTGTTGGATGCTGGTAATATTACTTATTAGCTGATAATTTTAGGAAATAATAGGAGATAACGAGAGGAACACGTGTAATATTAGGTAATAGCAGAAGCTAATGACAAAAGAATTGAAAAGAGTATAGAAAAGGCAAGTGTGTATTAAACACTATGCTGTTTGGTTGGGAGTTAATAAATCTCTTTGAATTATACTCCACCTCCTGATTTATTATTATTTTACTCCCATCAGCTGGAGACTAAAATGCTGTGGACACCAAAAATAATATTTTCATTATTTGTCTCTCAAGTCTTTCTGTACTGCCATATCATTTTTTCCCCGATACTGCTCTATGCTCTATTTATTTTGTATTAAATGTATTTGGATAATAAATTTGTTTCTTGACTCTTGAAGATTAATCTACTGCAAAAGTAACTCTGTAGTCTTAAGAGTATTTTCATGTATTTGTTGCCATCAAAATGTGATTGGCAATTGCCATTGGACGTGATTGACTGGGCATCCCTAGAGAAAGTGTTTCTGAGCTCAGCAGCAAATAAGGCAAATAAAGTTAAAAAAGTTATTTCAGAGTAAGTGAGTTGTGGAAGTGTCACAGCTCCATAATTATCAGGGCACAAAGTGCATGCATGCCATTTTATACATTTTTAAATGTTTTACTACAAAATCTAAAATAATTAAATTTAGATATACACACTTTCTCATATATTATCATTATTATCAACAGACAGACCCAGCTCAGCTTGCTCTCCTGGGTTCAACAGAACCATATAAGTGAGTTTGCCATGAGAAATTATTTCAGCAGAACTTCAGCAGTCTGCTGGGTAGAAAATTGCTTTTTCTGCGGAACATAGCTTAAGGACTTGACAGAGAACACACAAGTGAGCATGAAGAAACGATGCCTATTTATCCTACCTGTTGTGGTCCATCTCCGTTGACGATGTTGGGCGGGTGCGGCGGTGGAGGCGGGGAGGTGAGCATTGGGATGTCTGGGCTGAGCAACTGGCTGGACTCCAGCGGGGAGGTGTGGTCAGCCATGACTCCCTCATCCACACTACAGGAGAGGCACTGCTTGCTCCTGTAACCACAAAGAATTCAGTCTTGATTCAATTCCACTATTAACAAGCACTTGTTCAGAATCGCAGCAATGACTGCATACATGCAAGTATTCAAATATTACAAATGTGAAATAATTAATTCCTCACAATTAAGTATAAGATTGTCAAATGGATATCGACAACGTATCATGTTTTATCTAAAGCTATACTAATACAGAACACATTTTGGTTTGTACAACCTCAATTCTTTTTAATTGATGACAGATTTGATAGATTTTAACACCTCATTCATAAACCTCAGCACCTAATTTTTCTTGCACTGTTTATGCTACATGATACTTTAAATCATGCATCTTATTGGGGAGAGGTCTGATGCTGTGTTTAGAGATTAAACATTCAATTTGCACATTGTCTTAAAAAATTCTGATGATCTAAACTGTATTGATTTCATTAACTACCATTCAAAAGTTAGGGGTTGATACATTTTTTCGCCAATGTCTCTTGCACTCATCAAGGCTGCATTTATTTGATTAAAAAGGCTGTAAAAACACTAATATTGTAAAATATTATTATACTTTAAAATAACAGTGTTCTATTTTAATATATTATAAAATTTATTTCTGTGTGGCAAAGCTTAATTTTAACAGTCATTACTTCAGTGTAACATTATTCTTCAAAAAACATTTTAATGTGCTGATTATTATGTTGAAAAGAGTTGTGCTGTTTAATATTTTTGTGAAAACCATGATACAAGTTTATGGATTCTTTGATGAATAGAAAGTTCAAAGAATTGCATTTATTTGAAATCCACCTTTGAACAACAGTGTATGTTTCGTTTAAATAATATAAATTTAGAAAAGTGAAATATAAAAGTGCTATATAAAGTTCATTGTGGAGATTATACAATACATAATATATAATATAAATTATGCTTCCAAACATGATCCTCTCATTAGCATGTGAGAATCATTTTTAACCTTACACCCACAGTGGTATGAACACCCTTTAGGCTTGACTTTTAATTTCACTGTTGAGTTTACACATTCATGAGTTTATGGGGGAAGAACAATAAAAATACAAAGTGTTTCCACTGACTAATGTGTGCCCTATTTGGCTTTAATAGCCAGGAAGTTCAGAAAACTGAACTCATCAAACTCAGGGTCAGTCGTGGTTTCGAGCATAGAGTGGGACGTCAAACGCAAGAGGCCAGAGAGGCCTTTGGCCACTTCTCTCTTATTTGAGAATTGAGCGAAAGAGAAAATATAATCTATTTTAAGCTCCATTCATTGTATTCAGGGACTGTTTGACCTGTCTGGGTGCCACACAGCAGAGGAATGAAAATGTGCCATTTGTTCCCTGCCACGTCCACATGCACGCACTCTAAAACGAATTCAAATTAACTAATCAACTCATAGTATGAGGTACGGCCCGGTATGAGCACACTCTCTCTCTTATGTATCAGGCTTGCAATGAGTCACAAGCAGAAGGTAATAAGGAGGAAATGACGTGAGTCCTTGAAGCTCATTAGTATCTAGCGCATGCGTTCTCGCCGGCCGCAGCGATCAGCCTAATCCGTAAGCTAGTCCCCTACTTAAACCCACACACAAAGTTAGGTTATGTGGGTGATGCTCAATAAGATGAATCCTGCTAAGACTTAACAAACCTCTTTTCAGCAGACAAAGGCTTTAGGAAAATGGGCAAATGCAGCACCTGCACCTGTCAGTCGGGTATTAACAGCATTACAGGTTTAATTCAGGGTACGTTTACACGACGAAGTAGTCAGAAACGGAAAAGTTTTTCCCTTGCGGTTTTAAAAAGTTTCACGCTTGCCTTTAAAATTGACACGTACTGCACATGTCTACATATCTAACACTTACTACACAAGCGCATGATGTCACCATTTCAAAGATTCCCGTTTTGGGTGTTTACAAGGAAACGATAACGCTGGCGTTTTCAAAAATATGCGTTTTCAGTCCCCAAAACGCCATTGTCGTGTAACCGAACAGGCAAAACGTTTAGTTTTTGGCTGAAAACGTTGTTGTGTAAACGGCCCCTCAATTGGACCTCATATTTGGTACTTTCCTTCCAAGCCAATACTAAAATAGGGTATTTAAGCCATCTCGCAACATTTTTAACCTCAGAACATCAGGAGAGACTACCTGACTACGTTGTTAATTGTATCCTTTAATATTGCACTAATTTGCAAACAACAGGGCTCCCTATATAGTTTATATCATTAGATGATATAGAACAGATTTTTTTTTTAATCCTTAAGTAAATTTTAATTATATTTGAACTTAAAGACAGGGAGAGTAAATACACACACACACACACACACACACACACAGTGACAGTATACAGTATATGTTAGGCATGTAATGGTTTACAAAAATTGGCGGCTTGATACTTATAATACTTCAGTATGTATGCAGGACGACTGACTGCTTGATGTATCATACAAGAATTCAATTACATGCCCCTAAAATTTAAAACATGAGTGACAAAAATGCCCCATTATGGGTTTTTAATCTTTTATTCAAATCATATGACACAGTTCAGCAATATCACAAAAGCAAAAGTTTTTTTCACGAATATCTGCATTACGTAAATGTGATATTGATTTTATACAACAGTTCAATAAACAAGTTGTTAATGGTGTTTTAGACAAAATGAGTATTGTCTGTGTTTGCTCAATTTCACCAATGAAAACAGTTTCAAACAAAGTCACAGCAGAACTGCATGGCCTTTCTTTGCAACACACAGCAGTGTTTCATTACTGAATGAATCCACAGTTCTGAATGAATGTAGTAAGCCAAGGATTCAGTAATCCATTCATAAAGTCACTTGTTTCTTTTCTGAATGAATCAGCCATTTGAACGAATCAGCTGACTGAATGACTCACTCGTTAAGACAGTTACTTGCCGCCACCTACTGGTGGTTTTAGTTTTATATTTAGGCCGAGTGTCCACCAAAGCATTTTTAGGCAGCTGAAAATGGCGCTGCAGCACAGTGCTTTCATCAGTTGAGGTGCTTTGGTTGCTATAATACATAATATCCTCATCATGAATCATCATGAATTAAATGTTGCAAGTATTATAATTATTTTTCATATCAATATTAGTAGTAAACTGGGAATCCCATATGGTACATACATCAATACTCGGAGACAAGCAATATTAATTTACCCTCCACTGTAGTTTAGTCATAATACATGCAGAATGTGTGACAATTAGTTGGAGTGGTATTTGCCCCGCCCCTTTCCACTGAGATTGGACGGCTGACTAAAAAGTGACAGTGATGTCATGTAATTAATTTGATTAGAAAGAATTGCTTGACAGCCCTTATATATTATATACTTTTAGTATTGAAAATAGCATTAGCAATCTGGTACTGTTATGACACTAGTGAAATTCTGTGACCTGCTACACTGCCCCACTGATTTAACAGTCAGGTAATTCCAGTGCACAAGCGTTGAGTAACAAAAAAAGGAGAAAAACATACCGTGTTGCTTTTCAGTTGTAAACCTGCTATTTTGAAACTGCAACACCATAATATGAGGGAGCCTACAAGCCTACAAAAAAAACAAAAAAACAAACGGCAAGCAGGTAGAAGTCAGCGCTTACTCTCTCGGAGCACTACAGTTGAGTGCTTTCTGTGGTCTAATTCATCCTCTCAGCAAGAGAGCGGATGACGCCAACAGTGGAGCGTGGCCTAAGGGTGCAAATCTGTTCTCGGAAGGGCAAAGGGTCAGACACTGGAGGTGACGGCTTCCTATTAAGAAGTGTAATGAGAAGATTGGGGGGGGGGTTGCTAAATGACAGTTTCCTGCAAAGTGGAACTGTAATTGTTTCAAGTGATTATGTGGCGAACTCCTCTAACCCATCTAAGAGCACAAGGGAGAGCTCTTACTGCAACTTGGTAGCAACCTGAAAATGACGAATGATGGTGTTTCGTCAGCAGGAAGTGTGGGGGAGGAGGGGATGACTTCAGAGATTAGACAACAGCACTTGTTTTATTCAGTCACCATTACATACAAAAAACAATTTCTGTGCATGGCACTGTTTGTCATTGATGCCTAAAGGGGAAACAGCTGGAAATTTCTAGGGAAAATTAACAATGACAAACCAGATTTTTACATTTCCAAAGAAAATCTAAGCGCTGCTTATCTGCAAAACTTTCCACCTTGATGCTAGGGTGTTGTAGGTACTTGCCTGAACGTTGCTATGTGAACTCCAAAAAATATTAAGGCTTAAATGCAATATTTATGTATTTGAACTGCATATAAAATTACCATTCATTTTGAACGCATGGCGGCCGACTGTAGTGGGCTCCAAAGTTGCAAAAATACAAAAAAAGGACATTCAGTTGCTCTAAAATGCATTCAGTTCATTAGTTCTAATACAGAAATTTGACCCATTTCATTTTTGTATGACTCACAAATATGCTTCATATTGTATTAGTTTATGTTAAAACTGTCTAAATAGATGGAAATATATTATGTACTTCATGTAACACATAATATGTAACACATAAACCTTATACTTAAAATCTTATGTTTGGATTAGAAAAGTAATAGCACACCAACAAGCCACACGATTTGAAGTACAAATCATGTCCGAAGCGGTGTGTATATGTAGGATGAGTTCCTTTGAATTGTTTAATAAGGTTATATGGGTTGTTCAAATACTTAAATTACTTCAGCTCACTTATGCTTATCACACTACTAATAATTTACTAATCAATATTTATTAATTTAAAGAGCTTAAATTCAAATATTATTTTTAACAGGCAAACAAATGTGATTGCAAGGCTCAGAAGGGAAAATCCCATTTAGTGTATGAGAGAACAAGGAACTTTTAAAGTTTCTGTGGCCTTTCTGATTTTGCTTCAAACGAAAGTTGACGTTTCATGATGAGGGATAAAAAAAAAACCTGCTAAGAATGCCATCATTAGAAATCTTTCTTATTAAAAGCACCAAAAAAAAAAAAAAAAACATTACCACATTAACATTCGGCTTACTGAAACTTGTGTCTAATATCAAAAGTAAAACGTACTTGCATTGTTACCAAGTTGTCAGTGAAACCTTGAAACAGGTTTTTATATAGAACTGAACTGTTTTCACTAGGAAATTATAATGACTGACAAATGGCAAAATTACTAGTACATGGATTAAAAAAAGAAAAAAATCATTGTTTAAAAGAAAATTCCTAGTTCTAGGTTATCTAGTTACATGTCTTATTTATTATTGATTAAGTATTTGTCTTAAATATTAATTGAACCAGAGAAATATAAAAATAATTTACAAACACTTACATTACCTGCTATTATAGAACTTATTAGTTTCTATTTTAATTTTTGACATTAAATGTTAATTCATCACAATTTAAAAGAACTTACTTTTTTGTTGTATAAGGGCTGTCAACTTACTCAGCAGCCATTACTCCATTCTTCTGTATCATAAGATCTTTCAGAAATCATTGTAATATGCTGATTTGGTGCTTATGAAACAAAAAAAAGTTATGCTGCAATTTTTTCTGGAAACCATGATACATTTTTTCTTTTTTAGGATTCAATTCATTTGATTAATGGAAAATTTTAAAGAACAGCATTAATATGAACTTGAATTGTCGTAACATTTGTATTTACAATCTCTTTTGATCCATTGTACGGATCTTACTGACCCCCAAACATTTGAACAGTGGCATATAGTGAGTGAAAACTCTCATGACATTAGCTCTGTTTCCACCCAAACATGCAAATTTAACTTATACACAAAACTGGAATATCACATAAAACATTTGCGAATAAAGCACTGTTTCCAACCAACAAGTCAAAGAGAACAAAATTGTCAGTTTCTGATAAACTGGCACAAAATATCACTAAGAAAAGTAGGAGAAGTGACTGAACATAATAATTTTCATATCACATAACAAATTTGCAAAATAAAGCAATGTTTCCATCCAATGAGTCAAAGAGAACAAAATTGTCAGTTCCTGATAAACTGGCACTAAATGTCACTAAGAAAAGTAGGTAGTGACTGAATATAATAATTTTCATTAATGATAAATTACTTGCGCCTCAGACCAAGCAGACAAAATACAATGCAGTCATTGCTTTCAGAGGTGGATGCTTACTGTTTGGAAACTCAGTCATGTAAGACAATTATACAGAAATACTTTGACGACAGACTTTGCTCAGGCATTTCAGAATGAACAAAACAAGATTTCAGATGCAGTGCAATGAGATCGGTCAGCTGGTTAGTCAAGTTATCCCATCCCATCGTGCAAAGTCACATGACTTTTTTTGATGCGCATGGTGAAATTTATTTGGTAAATGTGTTTCCATCGTAGTTTACGCACTGTTGTTCTTATCGGATGAAGTTTATCCTACTCAGTTGTCTCATTTTTAGAACTTATGCGCATCTTAGCATTTCCATCAATCGGTTTTTATGCGATATTCCAAAATGTGCATAAAAATAGGTGGATGGAAAAAGCTTTTGCATTACTACTGAAATATTGGTACTAAACAAACAAACAAATAAATAAAAATAGAAATAATAAAGACCTGATGCATATTAAGTTTTCTTGTAAACTTCCATTGTTCTGTTGCTATGGTTTTTTTGTCTTCTGGATTCACAAACGCGTCGCAAACCTCAGATTTAAATTTAAGGGCCCTATTTTAACGATCTAAGTGCATGGTCTAAAGCGCTAATGGCGGAGGTGGGCTGAGGGTGTGTTCAGGGAGTGTTTTTGATAGTTTTTTGATTGTTTAAATGATTGGAGATGATTGGCGTATGGTCTAAACGGGCTGTCCCTATTCTCCTGATGAGAAATGGGTGTTTTTTTTGGCCATAACGTGCAATAAAACAATCATAGTCTCATCTTCCATCCCCTTTAAAAGCCAGTTGTGCTCTCGCCATGGCGGATTCGCTATTTACATGGCGGTATGTAATTTTTCATTTGTAAAACTTTGTGTGTGTCCCTGTATGTGTAATAAGCAAAGTGTACTCGTGTTGTGCACCTGCCTATAGGCACATATTACTAATGCGCTCTTTAAATAACAAAGAAAAAATATTGCGCCAGACTTTAGACCAGGTTCGAGTTGGTGTATGGCGTAGTCATTTTCAGTTCCTCAAAATAGCAACACGTCAACAATGCACCTAAACAACCTCGCGCAGTCTATTTTCAGTTCCTCAATATAGAAATGCGCCAACAATGCTCTGCTAATTAAACAACGTGGCGCAGGATGGGAAAATGAGATCTGCGTCGGGCTGAAACTAGCAAAAACACTTGCGCTGGGTGTATGATAGGGCCCTATACCTCAGTTAAATATGTGCATGTTAAACTTTAATCCTTTGCACCATGCATCCGAATTAATTTCCAATTAGCATAACCCCCGCCTATTATTTAAAACGACAAACTACAATTTTCTTATTTTTAACCTATTAATTTTGGCCTGATGCACTCTTTAAATAATGGTTAAACATCCAAATGCAACTTCAGGAGAAATGAAACCATCTAATCTCACATAGCCTAAGCAGTGCTCATCTTGCTCCAGCATCAGCTTTTTCGGCATCCCTATAGCTCATCAACTCTACCAATTTAATTTAAGTATCTTGATATTCATACATATCTTCCAAGCCCTAGCAGCCCCTGGCCTGGGGTTATATCAGAGATCAAGTTGAAACCACTTCCTTGAGCCCCTCAACCAGGGTTGCCAGGTTTTTGCAACAAAACTCACCCAACTGCTTGTCGAAGCTAGCCGGTAAAAAAAAATTAAATTAAATTTGCATTCCAGAGGTAAAATACAAGTTTTTCAGCAGGGATTCTAAATATCACATCTAAATATCATGTTATTGGGGTCGCTTCAACCCGCAGACATGAAAAACAACCTGCGGCGTGAGTGTTAAGGGTTTAGGTTTATGCGGGAGAAATGAAGACTTGGCAACACTACCCTCAACTGCAGACAGCAAGTGATTGTGATTTTTGTGATCAAAATGACTGATTTTGCTGCGGCTTTTCTCAAAATTTGTGATGATATTTGCGGCATTTCTTATCATTTTGAAGTGAAAATATACCACAGACAACATTCTTCTAACACTGTTATGACTTTTCAGACTTCGAGAACCACTGTAGGTCTCCAGACTAACGTTTGAGGACACCAGCACTAGTGCCATTAAGTTCTACAGAAGGTGGCACCAGCTCCTGACAGTAAAGCACTCACCCTAATCACACATGTACATCTCGGAGACAACTAATGTCTGCATTTACATATGCTAGATGCATTTTTAAGAGTGCTTGTTCATCTGCAGTACATCTCTAAGATGTTTCCTGTCAGATGTCAAATAGACATTTATTAGAATGCATGTAAAACTGCTTCTGAGACGTTTATCAGAGTTCACAGCAGATGATTCCCAGATCTTTAGCAGACATCTTACAGATGTAATAAATATATATATTACATAAATGATTACATATTACATCTGATTTACTGTCATTCATAATGTCTTAATATAATTTAATGAATACAAAAATATATAGGCTATATTAGGGAGTGGAAATGGCCTATACTTCTCTGCAGCCATCTACTAGTGGTCCTTTAATATATATTTTTTTATTTTTAAATAAGTGTTTGCTTTCCTACATTACAAAACTTTTAGTTTTATACATGAGGGAACCTATTAAGGATGAAAAAATATCGTCACATTAAAAATAATTTTCAAATTCGGTAATACTTAAAGCATTGAAGTGCTGGGAAAAGTTGTGTGAAGCATTTAAAATAACTCTAAAACATTAGCGCATTTCTGCCGCAATTTTTACTCATAGATTGTATAAAACATGGACGTAGTGTCCCTGACGTCACCCATAGACTCCTGAAGAGCGTTTTTGAAGCTCAAAGTGTGCAGAGCGGGCCGTCGCCATCTTGGCAGCGCATCACCGTGCGACTCTCCCGGATAATCAAAAATGGGCAAAAAGGCGGGAGCTGGTTGCTGAAGCCACGCCCACCTAGCTCGACGGCAGTCAGCAGCGGCAATCCACCTGTCAATCAAGTGGCCAAGCCCTTAATTATGCAGATACATTAAGGCTTAATATAATTTAAACAGATGAGTTCTAAAAAAAAATTCACCCCCCTCACAGTTGTCATGAAGGGCAAAATTAGCTATATAGACCAAAATAATTTTTTGAACCAGGCTGTAAACATGTTTTTTCTGCTGTAAAGTTGGGCATTTTAACATGGGGAATCTATGGGACTGACTGCCTTTTGCAGCCAGCCTCTAGCGGCCAGTCGATGAATTGCAGTTTTAGTCACTTCCTTGTTGGCTTCACGAGAGAGAGCGGGAGGTTGCCGCTCGGTTTTACTATGTTAAATCCATGGTGAATGGTGGAGATTTTGTGTTTATTGAACAATGTTTTTCCTGGTTTCCACATCAGTGGCGTCTGTTCTGATATCAGCTTTAACAGAATTCTGCACCGAATTTGAATGCATCTCACAAGATTTCATTGATTCTGTGGGGAATTCGACTGCTTTCTTCACACTGTATCTCCCAGCGCTGTGTATAACGGTGTTGCGTGATCAAAATCAGTCCGCGGCTCCGGCTCAAGCAGATTAACGGTCTGTGCTGCGTAGCCCGAACTACTAGCGCGGATTCGTTCCGCTTTCGGTTTGTTTATCCAATGTAGCTCTTGTAAATCGGTCATGATGAGAACACAAGGCTGTTCATTCCATTTTTGGGTCTAAGAAACAACCTTTCTTTGACTGAATGCGCATTGCGATGACGTCACGGGACGCTTCTAAGCCCGAATTATGCGGAAAATTTGTGCCAATTATGAAAATTTGCGATCTTTTGAGAAAATTGCGGAGTTTGCTTGATTTTGCGATAAATTCAGCGATCGCAAAATCGCGAAATCCTGGAGGGACTGGTTTAACCTCAATCGCTTAAAGACTATCTAGCTACATGGGCAAACAAATTCATGAAATATTATTATATTACATATATTCTTTTCAAAATGCAGGTCACAAAAGAACATGTTTTATGCACCATGCAATTTTTATTTATTTTTATTTTGGTACCAACCAACATTTTGAAATGCAACCATTTTCTTGAATCCGAACATTTATATCAGGATGGATTTAAGAACGATTTATTATTCTGTAGTGATGTGTCATTCTTGAATGATTCGTTCATTTTGAACAAATCTTTAATGTGACTCGGCAAGAACGAGTCATCTCGGGGAGTGATTCGTTCAGGCGCACATGCGCAAAATTCTATAGGTTCTGTACTGGAATTAGTCTAGTAGTTCACCTGTTTCAGTCAGTGCAGTCTTGAGCCGGAAAGATAATTGAGAAAATTTAGTAGTTCATCTCATGATTCTTTGGGTTTGAGTCGTTCGTTCATCATGTGAGAGACCCATAAGTGTTACCAATGCAGTCTAAGCCGGAAAGAGAATTTATTAGTTTTTTTTTTTTTTTTTTTTTTTTATTAATGCCAAGGTACCAAAGATAAAAGTACAGAGAATGTCAATATTGTATACAAAGAGGTGGCATTACATGCAAAGCACTGTTTACAGACGTATGTAAACATAAAAATAAATAATACCAAACGAAAGCTTTAACAAAATAAGTTAAGATTAAATAAATTATCTGTTTTAAAAGCCTTAAGATTCTTGGAAGATTAAATAGTTTGGATATACTGTTGAACCTATTTTTTTTAAAAACAATATATAAAGGATTTTGATGAGTGAATTTACTGCGGTGAATATGAAATTTTGCAAGAAGTAGTAATAGGTTAATAATAAAATATTCATTAATTTTGTCTTTTTGAATATTAAGGAAGCCAAACAGTACATCCTTAAAAAGCACAGAGAAACCCTGGAGCACACTGCGATAAATAACATTAGAGAATTCAATCCATAATAGCTGTGTATGAGGACAATCCCAAAAGATATGCATATCAGTTTCATTAGGGTCACCACAAAAAGAACAGCTTGTCTCGATGTCTGATTTAAACCTTTTCAAAAACACTTTAAATGGGCAAAATCTGTGTAACAATTTGAATGCGATTTCTCTAACCTTGTTAGTTATTAAGTATTCCGAAGACAGAGTCCATATTTTTTCCAATCAATATGATCAACCACATTCCTCCAATAAGACAACACATATGGAGTTGTTACAAGCTCCTTTTGAAAAAGTGATCTAATCTTATATTTACCTGATGAAGGATGTGACAAAAAGCATAGTTTTCCTACTGGGATTTCAAATGGGTTTAAAGAAATAGAAAAAGTGCTGGATAATCTAACAGAGTCTCTTAAAAGCATAACAGCTCCTTTAGGAATAGCGTCCATGACAATGGAGAATTATTTGGGAGTTACTGGAAAAATAAATTTACATAAATATTCTTCGTAACTTAAAATAAGACCTTCTGAGTTAAATAACTGGAAAACAATCAAAATGTTTTTTCTCAAACCAGTTATTAAAAAACAAAGATTTTCTCTTATATAAAATGTCTTGATTGTTCCAAATGAAGTACCGCTGAGGGGAGAAATTGTGCTTAAAAATTAATGACCATGCAAGTAATGCCTGTTTATGAAATGTAGATAAATTGTAAGGCATTCTAGCAATATTATAATTACATATCAATAGGAAAGGGAGACCACCTAATTTGGAAAAGTAGTAATTGGGGATAAAATTCCAGATTGAGTTTGGATTACACAAAATCTAATCCAACTAAGTTTCAAAGTGTTGTTCAAAGAAGAGAAATCAAGGAAATTCAACCCACCATACTCATATGTGTTAATAAGTACAGACTTCTTAACATAATGGATTTTGTTTTTCCAAACAAAATTAAACATGATTTTATCAACTGATTTACAGATTTTATTGTCCACATATAGAGAGAGTCCAGAGTATGTAAGCCTTAGCAAGCAGTATTCTGCCTCTCAAGGACAATTCCCTCCGAAACCATGCATTGAATCTTCTTTGAGCTTTAATTATAACTGGGTCAAAAAAGAATTGATTAGTTCATCTATCAAGTCTTCGGGTTTTTCGAGTCGTTCGTTCATCACGTGACAGACCCATAAGTTTTAACCTATGCAGTCTGAGCTGGAAAGAGACTTAATAATAATAATAACCAACTCTTTATTACAACATTCGGTGTATGGAAAATAACCATCATGACAGAAATTCACACATTTATAAACTGTAAGAAGTAAAAAGCTACAATTTGAGACCAGCAACGCAGTAACTGTAAGAGTAAATATAATAATAATAATGATAATAATGATGATGATGATAATAATGATGATGATGATGATGATAATAATAATAATAATAATAATAATAATTTTATTATTATAATAATAATTATTATTATATTTGCAATGATTTGTTTTGTAGGTTGTATTTTAATTTATCTATTTTATGCTGTCACCTCACGTGACAAAAGAACAAACGATAAGTTAAAGCCTTTTATACAGTCTTTTTTTTTTATTTATTATTAAACAATACAAACATTAAAACATTAAGGCAGTACACTTAAAATCATAAAGACAAAAAAAAAAAAAGTGATATGTGGCCAGGGTAACTCCAGTCTATGGTCAAAGCTTATGGGTCTGTCACGTGATGAAGAAACGACTCAAACCCGAAGAATCATGAGATGAACTAATCAATTCTCTTTCTGACTCAGACTGCATTGGTAACACTTATGGGTCTGTCACATGATGAATAAACGACTTAAACCCGAAGAATCATGAGATGAACTAATCAATTCTATTTCCGGCTCAGTATTATTAGGTTATATAAACATTAAGTAGACTTAAAATCATAAAGACAAAAAAAAAAAGAATGACTGAAGAGAAGACCCAGGTAAACAATGAATTAATCTTTTCTGTTTATTATATCATTATAGTTTTGTATTGTTTGTAGTGTGATCAACGTTTGCGTAAGTAGGCTACTAGTAGACATGTTAGGAAATTAACACATAAGATTTTAATTATATTTGATAAAATGAACGAAATGACTTGAAAAAAAAAAGATTTGTTCATTTTGCTAAATGAGACTCAAAGGTCAGAGCCGGTAAAATGAACCGAACTTCCCATCACTATTATTCTTCCCATGTTTCATGAATGAGGCCCATGGACCATAATGTATATGTTACCATGAGACCACCGGGCTGGTGTAGGGCCCTATGAAATCCATTTTATTTTTTTCAAAATTCCATTTTATTTTTTTCAAAATTCCATTTTTTCCATTTTAATTTTTCCGGACTCCTTTTTAATGGTTAAATTCAATGTTATTAATAAAAAGCATGTCTAATTAATTTAAATCATGAAACAATTTCTCATCAATTTCTTAAAAGTTTAACAAAAGTTACATTTAGGGCCTTATGAAATGTTTTATTTTTTTTTCACACCATATGTTTGACTTATCAAATTCTGTTTTTTTTTTTTTTAGCATGTCTAATTATTTAAATGCATGTATGTAATTTATTCAAACTTATTCTTAAAATAGCTTAATGAAATGAATTCTGTGTTGTGTATTTAAATTTTTCTGGTTCTCAAATGAAGGCATATAACATTAATTTTATTTATCTTTTAATTATTGAAAATTAAGCAAACTTTATTTTTTGCCAAACAAAGGGGATTTACAATTAAAATGAAAACATAGAAGAAATTTTGTGTGATTATACCCTAAAAAATATAGTTTGTTTAATTCTAGTAGTAGTAGTAGTCCAAGTACAATATACTGGACAATAGTAATAAATAGTACATATGTCTTCAAATTAAACCGGACTTTTATTTTGGCGTGTTGCGTGAATACCTTTACAGTTCTGTGTATATATGATATGACACTAGTTTTACTCAAATTAAACGGTAAAATGCTTGTGAAGTGACTCTCAGAACAGTTGTTCATGTATTTGTCCTCATTTAGTGGGATGACAGACGCTGAAATCGCCGCGAGCGTCACGCGTATTTCAGAATGTGTGTGTGGTAAGCGAAACAGCTAAATGGACTAGTATCTGTAAATATTAAGCCGCGAAAATACTATTTAAATATGAATCCTGCATGTTCTGCGTGTCTCTGTGTGTGTATTATTGGTACTGAATGTTATGAGATGCAGGATTCATATTTAAATAGTATTTTCGCGGCTTAATATTTACAGATACTAGTCCATTTAGCTGTTTGAATTAAGTGTAATGACCTACTTTTGATTAATTCATTCAAAATTTGACAAATTCTGTGACATTCCGCGTTATTCAGTAAATTCTGTTTTCATTACTGGATTCTGTCCGCGTTTTCCGCATCGCGGAAACCATAGGGCCCTACTGGTGGGAGCTACTAAGGTGGACAGACTAACAATCTCAGTAAAATAGTTATGTTGTTGATCCATCAAATTCAGAAAAGAGAGACAAACCTCTGAGATGAGCTTCAAAATTACAACTTATACAATTAGTTGCTTAGTTCAGTTAAGTACATTGCATTTTCACTACATTAATAATTTGTGGATGACTTTGGTTGTAGAATATGACTGTCACTCTGTGCCTACTGAACAGGATGTGTGTTGTGTTGTCATAATGATAAATTTTACGACTTGAGGGCACATGAACGATAAAGTCATAATTACCGGTAGGAAATGACTTGGGGTGTTGAGAACGTGTTGATTTCATAATTATGGTGGAAGCAAATAGGTATCGATCATAATAAGTTGTAATTGTGAATGCTGATTGAATTATTTTGTTTGCATTCTGTTGATGAAGAAGAGCTTGCAAGAAAGCCCTAGTCACTTAGCTGGTTTACAAGGAGACAGACTATATATCCCATAGTTCTCAAAAAAAAGGTTCACAGGAATGATAAGACCTGTGATAAGAAGCACTCAGAAAGTGTACCATATTTATCTGCAGATGTGTACATACTCTAACTACTGAAATATTCAAATAAATATGATGACTAAACATGAAAAAGAAAAAAAAAATCAGAGGTTAAGAGAGAAAGCATCAAGCATGACAACATCTGCCTGTCAGTAAAAAAAATAAAAATAAAAATAAAAACGTCTGGGGTGTGACCAGAAAGTCCCTTATGCAGATGCCAAAATGAAATGTAAATTAATCCTACCAGAAAAAAATCAAAAATCAAAAACAAAGTAGTACAGTGGAATTACAGTCAGGAGGGCAAAAGAGTCTTTAGTAGTAATAAAATAACTTTTACTTTACTATTAATTTAATAAAATTAATAGTAATTAAAGCATGAAAGACAAATCTTTTTAGCTCGGTTGGTGTTTTTATTTTTTTTAACAATAAAAATAGAAATTAAATTTCAGTTATAATTATTTCATAAGATGATTTTTAGCCTTTTAAAATAAAATGCTCAGGTAAAACTACAACAAGTTTTTATTTTACTATAAATAAATCTGAGAAACTGTTCTATGAAACAATACAGAACTTTTGAGAACTATACAAGTTTTCAAAATGAAAAAGAATAAAAAAATGAGACACTTTCCCACGAATTTCTAATAAAATTTGGCAATATGTCAGCCTATCAGATGTTCTTGCAAACTAACTTTCTGATTATGAGTCAGCATTTCCTTTTCAGTGGTTAGAACATGAGTATTCAGACTGTCCAAACAGGGTTGGTTTCAGTCGCAGTTTGGCCTGCACAGCTGTTGAGCTGCAGCTGATCAGTTTTTGGTTCCACCTCAAACCACTATGCAAACACTGACCAGGTCAATTCCAAACTTCTGATTAAATGGGAAATAAACGGTTTAGAGTCACTGAGAGTCTCCGTAGGTATTTAAAAATTCCAACACTTTCATAAGCTCGTGTAACTAACTATAGTGTACAGTGGTGTTGTAACTAAAACTCTCATCAATCTAAAATAACTGTATTCCCTAGGATACTGAATTTCTACACAAGTTTACTCCACATTGTGATGGATCACAAATCAGAATCAAAGCACTGATGCATGACATATGCTGTGAATGACAGCTGGAAAAGAAGAATGTGTGCCCTAAAGTGGATGGGAATAATATGAATAACACATGATTTTTAAGTTGCAAATGAGATTCTGTTACAAAGTCAAGCATGTTCCTAATAAATAAAAAGCAACATTTGGAACATTTGGAACTGATACGGAATTAAATAACCATGCTGTTGTACACGAAGAGGCTATAATATTTCAGAGAAAAGTGCAGACTTATTCACAGGAAAGCAGATACAGGGTGTCTGAGATTCAAAACAAGATGAGTAAATGTAGCACAGGATGAAGGTCTAAAACAAGCAATGATGTTTGCACAGTTATTAGCCGTGGTTCTATTAATAAATAACCAAGTGTCCTGCAGCGCAGTGATGGAAAACTCTAGCTGTAAAACAGCCTCAGTTTTAGACAGCTATTTTGAGAAAGAAAACAGAAAAATCTAACCATTATCATTAACTAAAAGATAAAGTAAAAAAATAATTGTCAAATCCATTATGGTCTCTTCACATTAAAATATCATGAACTTAATATTTAAAAGGGTCATGAGAAATTATATTTTCCTTTTCATTTTGATATTTAAGAGGTATTTCTACCATTAATGGAACAGTTCACCCAAAAATGTAAATTTACTTACAATACACTCAACCTGAGGTGATTCCAGATATTTTTTTTAAGGAAAGGAAGTAACATGTGGCAAAGTAGGGTGTCCCATACTCGGAATTTGTGTTCTGTATTTCACCCATCCAAGTGTGCACTGCACGCACACACACACACACGCACACACGCACACACGCACACACACACAGAGCAGTGGGCAGCCATTCTTACTGCTGTGCCCAGGGAGCAGTTGGGGTTTCGGTGCCTTGCTCAAGTGTCTCACCTCAGTCGTGGTAAGAGAGCGCTCTTCATTCACTCCCTCTACTGACAATCCCTGCTGGTCCCCACAACTCAAACCTTTGGGTTACAAGTCTGACTCTCTAACCATTAAGTCACGACTGCCCCCATATAGATGACTTTGTCTCTTTATCTGAACATATTTGGAGAAATAAAGCATTAGATCACTTGCTCACCAGTGGATCCTCTGCAGTGAATGGGTGCCGTCAGAATAAGAGTCCAAACAGCTGATAAAAACATCACAATAATCCACACCACTCCAGTAGCCCTGATGCAATAGACGTGTTTTCGGTGATACCGTTTTTAAGCCGCAACACTGGTTATGTCATTTGCCCACCATGGTACCGTCGTTTTAAATTTGTTTAGTAATAAAAATAATTTAGTTCAGTTAGAGAACAGACACTACAATTAAAAACTGAAAGCGGCTGCTCAATGCAGCGTGCCGAATGACAGATTTCATTTATCACACAAGGAGAGTGAGTCGAGCTGACTGACCAGAAGAGTGAGGTGAGACAGACAAGACAATAGTGGATGATTTCGTTTTGAAACTAAATGCAAAATCGCCTATTTGGCAATATTTTGGATTTTGAACAGACTGTTGAGTTTTGCCATTTATCTAAGGTGATACTGGAAGTTTTTTTAAATACTCCTTTTTTATGTAATTGGTTCCACAGTGTTTGCTGATTTTTACTTTATTTAAACTTTGTGTAATTTAATTATGCTATTTTAATTAACATCAAGGTTTACTGTGTGCTGTGTCTTCAAAGCTTTCCTTTTTTTTTTTGCTAATAAACATTCTATGTTTCTTTTTTATTTGATTCCACAGTGTTTACTTATTTTCAGTTTTGTATACCTATTTAAGCTTTGTGTAAGTTATTTGTTATTTTATTTTTGTTTTATATTATGGATTGGTTTTTTTTTGTTGTTTTTGTTAATAAAAGTTATGATTATATGTAGTTTGACGTTGTTTTTTGTTGTTGCTTCAATTGCATTCAAGCAATTGACAGCGAATTGAAGTGAAAGTAAAATGCGCACGGTGTTTTAAGCTATTTAAAAGTGAAGGAATGGTTATACTGGTATTATCGGTTTTGTCACATGTCAATTAACCGATGGGAAAATTTCCTCACCATCACAATCCTACACTCCAGTCCATCAATTAACATCTTTAACTGATGGACTGGAATTGAAAAGCTGCGTCTTTGTAAGACAAATCCATCATTAAGGCATTTTAATTTTAACCTGTTGCTTCCGAGTCCACAA
Organism: Cyprinus carpio; assembly: GCF_018340385.1. NCBI lineage: Eukaryota > Metazoa > Chordata > Actinopteri > Cypriniformes > Cyprinidae > Cyprinus > Cyprinus carpio. Next base: position 6,417,083 of record NC_056611.1, read on the forward strand.
TCCATAATAGTGCTGTCAAAAGTACCGACTTCAGTACTGATCCAGGGTTTCCCATACATTGATTTATTTGTGGAGGCCCGCCACAATATCAACACTGACCACCACAAATAGATTTTCCAAAAGGCTTGACTTCATTGGATAAACATGAGCTCTGCACGTTTCAAAATCAAATGCGGCACGGGTGTTTTTATATAAATGTATCTTTTTGGAAGGGAACCGATTGTCTTCAGAAAAGTTTTGATGTCATTTTTATTAATCTTTCCTATAATGCTTGATAAAGCAGTGTTTATGAGTGCAGTGCTGCTTTGATTACAGCTGTTACCAGGGAAACAGCTATTTCTGCCATTCCAAAAGCATCTCCTGCTGGCAGAGAATGAATTTGCAATTTAAATAAGCCCGTCTGCTGACTGTTTTATATTTACTTTATATACATATATATTTCCCAGTCTAATGTCAAATATAATGCTATGCAGTTCCAGCGGAACTTGGAGCAGTGTTGTTGTTGTTTTTTTCAAGTGAGAGGTGGAAAAAAGTTCCAAGTGGAGTTGTCTTGAACCATAGCTTATTTAATAAAACATCTATCAGAAAAACAAAAACAAAAAAATATTACTTCACTAACATTTTGTTAAAAGAGTAGTTGCTTTAAAAGTGTTGATAAGCTTTCTGATCATATCACAAGATATCTTTAAAACAAGCTGTGGCATGTAAGCTGATTGATTTGGAGTGTGTGTGCATGTGTCTGTATACAGACAGACAGATCACAGAATACACCAAAGAAGCATTCCAACATTCAATTTGCACCTTTCTTTCATTACAGAAGTCTTTGAACTTTTTAACATTTTATACATGTCAGGTGCTAAGTGAACGTTTATGTTTTTGCCATCACAGGCGCCCTCCAATGTTCGAATCGAACACTTGTGTACGTCAAGCTTCTGAACGTTCGAATTGAACATTAACAGACATAATACATGTATCTAAACGCTGTAATCATTTTTTAAGAACTCTACTATGAAGACCAAAGCTGCTACACGCGCCTGTGATGCCCCAAAAATGCAGCCTAGCTAGAAAGCTCAGTAGATTTTGAGACACAGCCAGAGTGAGTATAGTGACTGCAGCAGTATTTAATCTGCAGCTCTGTGATCAGATGACGTTGACGTGTGCACTTCAGGCCCTACTCTTATTTCTTTTAAACCATATACTGATTATGCCTATCATTGCACACAAAGTGACTAAAAAGAGCAGCTAACCAATCACATCTACATGCAGAGAGAAAATAAACGCACATTCACCTACGTATGCAGAGCAAATGCATATTTAGTAAATCGAAATAATTTGCAAACGTGTATCCACTCACCAACAGCTCGTTCCGCTTTTAAGATCTTATTTTCTCGTTCACTTCTCTTCTTCAGGTTGATGTGTATCTGTGTGGAGGCTTTAAAAGCACTAGGCCAGTGTGTGTGTGTGTGTGATCTGGATCTCTATAAGCTACGTGGCTCTTTCACACTTGAATATTAACGTTACACCAGTTTACAGTCTCAACCTTTATCCACTCGCTTTTTTTCTACGTCTGAAAACGTCCGGGGGCCGAGACTGGTAGCGATCGTCCAAAGCAAACAACTTTTCCCCGCGAGTGTTGTTAGTTTTGACGGCCACCTCCATCCATAGCGAGCGCAGGCTCTTCAAGCGTCTGGATAATCGCCATCATTTTCCGCTCAAGAATGTACACACACGTCACTGCGCATGCGTATCGCAGCCGCGTCAACTTTCATTCCTCTCTACTTTTCTGTCTGTAGTTATGCAGCATTTGTTTTGCATACGTGTTATTGACAGGGACAATAGTGCAGTCGAAGCAAAAAGTATACGAAAGTCTGCAGTGTTTAAAATCGATATCTGTTTATATTAACTATAATATCCTGTTACAGGCCTAACTATAAAGAATATTTTACATGGCATTAGAAAATGACTCGAAATTTAATTTTCAAACGTCCGACTACCTGGAAATGTCTGAAGTGTGGGAGGTTTCGGTGTTCCTCATTGGTACCGACAGATGGCGCCACAAGTCGTGTAGTCCCCATAGACTGTTTAAAAACAGGGTAGTCACTCCAACAGGGGGCTCCTAAGGTTATGGTTTGTAAACATAACGCTCCTTGATCTAGACAGGCCTCTTTTTAAATAATGTAAGTCAGTGGAGGAGATCCCGTAATATGCTTGTAGGGAGAGAAAAAAAACAGCTTGTGTGGATACTCGTCCCATAATAAAATGACTGCCAAGTCACTTATTTCTGCTTGCAATCAGAAATGAACTGTGGTTGTGAGGTAAATTTGGAGTTTGCTTTCAAGAATAACAGCTGCATAAGAGAAGTTTATAAGAGAAGGCTTTTGACACCTAAAAGTTTCATTTTATGGTATCATCTATTCATTGGATACGCAGACAGTAACTGGCTGTCACTTTTTTTTAGGAGAGAGAAATTATACTGTACAAACAATGAAGAAGATTTCACATGTAACAAACAAAAGCAAACACGCGCATGCACACAAAGGCAAAGCAAATGAGCAAAATAAACAAATGCATGATTAAAGTAAATGAAAGTAAAATAAATAGAATTATAAATGTGATTTTAAAATCATTTAATCATTTGAAAAAAAAAACAATGAAGACAGAACGGTCAAATCGGAAATTTTTTTTTTTTTTTTTTTTTTTTTTTTGTCATTACAGTTTTGCTCTAATTTGGATAATTTTTTAAACAGTCTAGTTTTTTTTGTTTGTTTGTTTTTTTTTTTTTGCGTTACAGTGCCCTCTAATGTTCGAATTATACCACACATACCTTGAACATTCGAAATTAGACGAGAGGACAAACACACAAAAATGACATAGCAAAATAAACAAATAAATAAATAAAATAAATAAAAGTAAAAACTATAAAATTATAACTATCATAAAACAACAACAACAACTATAAAGTAATAAACAAATAGATCAAACAAAATGAAAACATTGACAAGAATGGGAACGCAAACTAAACCTCATCAATAGAATCGTCAAAAAAACCCTCATTGTTTATACTGATTCGGAACATCTTTTAATATCATTAATTATTGAATTGCATTACAATTTGCTGCAATTGTCACTGTTGCACATTCGTTTCCTGAGAAGAATAGTGAGTGAAATGACAATGTGATGTTTTTTTTAATTATTATTATTATTATTATAAAAAAAAAATTCAAATATAGTAGCTACTGTACATTTATAGTTTTACCGGCAGAGGGCGGAATGTCGTCATGGAAACTCGTCACTAACTAACGCAATGCCCACACTTGTGGTCTTAAATGTACAAATGTACAAAAATAAAGCTCTATATAAACTTTACTTACATTTTTACAACACTTGTTGTACACTGAAAAAAATGTTTCATTCATCCAATTAAAAAATTTAGGGTAATGATTCACATCTATATTTTTAAACTTGAGCCGATGAAAAATAAGTTATTTTTAGGGCAAGTTATTTATTTTTCATTGGCTCAAGTTAAGAAATATAGATTTGAATCATTACCCAAATTTTTTTTAATTGGATAAATGAAACATTTTTTTTTTCAGTGTACGTGCATAATCAAAAGTTCTTCACATACTTGCAGTCTTCATGCCCAATTGAACACTTTGGCCAAACACAGGAAATAGGTTGTGTAAGTAGACAAGTGGAGAACTGCAAGACTGCAAGTGTGGGTATTGAGACAGGCCCTGAATATTTCACTGGTGGTCTCCAGAGTGTTTGACATGCCTCATTTCACTGTCCACTGCATTGTCCTCCAAGTCGCTGAGGAGGTGCTGGCCATTCACCAAGAGATTCACCTCCCGAAGACCCCAGAACACATGGAGGCAGCGCTGGGCTCAAAACTGATGTTGTTTTTTCCGATCTTTAAACCTAAGCTATGTTGTAAATAGTTGTAAAAAGTACTTTCAGTAATGTATAGAACAATTTGTTTTAATGTGTAAAAAAAAATGGAGTTAATTTGTTATTTACTTTTTTTGTCTCCTTAAAAATTTGTTTGGTGCAGCATTCTATATGCATATAGGTATTTATATATTATAGAGTTGTTTGGGGTGGGGATAAATTAAACGCGATCTGTGATGACGTCATAATCATGTTGCATTGTGGTCTATAGAACGGCCTGAAGTGTACATATGAAGCAGACTTGCTCCCTCGGTCAAAATCGAGGGAGCGAGGGTCTGTCTATATAAACTTCCCTCATCCACTTCACGAAGTGGAACGCACTTCAAAATGGCAGCAGGGATTCCCCCTAGGGGAAGTGCTTAGGGAAGCTTGCGAGGGCATATCTAAAATTGGAGTAGAACGCAGCCCATATGTGCACTTCATTTTCCTGGGAAAATGCACTTCAAATGCGCACTTCGGAGTCCACGCACTTCAGTTTGGGACACAGCTAGAGTAAACAGTCCCCTCATCCCTATGGCCTAATCCCTTCAAAGGGTTTACCCTTCGGAGTGAGAGCTTCGAAGGGGTTGAAGGGTGTAGGGGACCAAACAACTGTTTCTTGAAGTACCCTTCTGCATCATCATCAACACGGAGGCGCCGTCATCATGCAAAGCATCTGCACAAAGGATCATGGGAGAGATTGAAGTGTCCATCAGTTGTACCTTTCGAAATCCTTCATTCCAAAGGGCCCTTTGAAGAAGACAGTTTTGTTCACTTTGGTTTGGAGCGATCCTTCAATATGGCGGCCATGATTGTTTTCACTCCGAAGTGCCCTTCGGAGGGTGATATATCCCATTTGAAACCCCGGGTCCCAATGCCAGCTCAGTAAGGAGTTTTAATTCTGTTGGGGGCACTGTTGGCCTACTTCTAATAAAATGAAAGCAAAATACACAAATAATATTTAGACTGTGTTTCTGATTAAATAAAGCAGTATTTGATCAGAACAGAAGGTCGGAAAAGAAGCTATAGCTTACATGAAAAAAAAAATCACAAATATGACACTTAAATTAAATAATTTTATATATATTCATTTATTCATTAATGTGCAATATGTTATATTTTTAAAACAAATTATGAGCTCTAAAATATTTTCAGAATTTTTACAACTCTTTTGCTTTAGACCATTTCCAAAAGTTAAATCATAAAAAAAATGTTAAGTTGTACTAATGTATAGTTTATTTATAGGTATTTTCAAATCTTTAATGTAGCCTACTGTAATTATAAAATAACTTTATTAATGTTTAATTCTAACAAATAAGTTCTTGTTAAAAACTAACCAAAATTAAAAATAATTATATATCGGTATCGCCAGTGACTGACAATTATATATCGTGCATCCCGAATGTGTGTGTGTGTGTGTGTGTGTGTGTGTGTGTGTGTGTGTGTGTGTGTGTGTATTAATGCATTCTTAAAAAAAATAATAATTGTATTCTTTTAACCTTGTGTGCCCCAAACTTTTGAAGGGTAGTGTCACGCTTTCCATAAAAATTCCACAAAAAGTACAACTTTTTCATCTTTCATAATAATACTTCAGTAATTCATAACAAATATTTCAGCAAAGCAGAACATATTAGAATGATCATCATTTGAAAGTAAATACTGAAGTAATGTGATGAAAATTCAGCTTAGCCATCACAGGAATAAATTACATTTCAAAATATATTAAATAAAAAAAACAATTCTTTAAAATTAAAATTTCTATTTTTACTGTATTTTTGATCCAATAAATGTAGCCTTGGTAAGAATAAGAGATTTCTTTAAAACATTTTTAAAAATCTGAATTATTCAAGCACCAGATATGACTCTGTATTTTAACAGCAATGCCTTTCATTCTCCTAAATAGGCTAAATCTGCGCACTGCAGAAAGATTTTTGATGTATAGACAGTTCCTCCAATACTTTAAAATACAATTGTCTTATTTTATTGTATTTTAACATTACAGAGAATAACTCCAACCATCGTAAATGTATAAATATCCACAATTTAACAATGAATAATGAGAAATAATTGAAAAAAAAAAAATCCATAGATAGATAGTCAGGTCAGTTTTGGCAATACTGTATTATTTACAATTATGGTAAATTGGAGATAGATAGATAGATAGATAGATAGATAGATAGATAGATAGATAGATAGATAGATAGATAGATAGATAGATAGATAGATAGATAGACAGACAGACAGATAGACAGACAGACAGACAGACAGACAGATTACTTGTGTATAATACTCTGTTAAAAAAAAATTCAATCATTTACAACATTACATCATGAACAATAACTTCAAACCTGGTGAGTTCAGTTGTATAATCTCAAAACAAGTTTAAAATATATCATCAGCACTAATGTACTTCAAAAGAATCCTTTTGAACTGCACACATGTAAGCACTTACTGTCATGTAGGTCCTTACAAAAAATGCATAATAAACATATGTTTCCAATTGAGACAGATAATTATTATCTGATAAGAAGGCATGCACATAAACTAAACTGGAAACATGTGTACCAAATAAATTCCTCTATGCACAACATAAAAACTCAAGTAACTTTGACTCCACAGATGGACCAGTGGACCAACATCATCGCATACCATCATGTTGTTTTAGTAAAACTGAAATGCGTGCGCAACAGATTTAATATAATGATCTGTTTTGTTCTCTTGAACTCATGGGATGGAAACATTGCTTTCCTGCTGAAGGTTAATCGAGTTCTTCCTGCATGGGACAACAGATCCACCAGATATAAAATATGGTCTTCTCCAGGAATTTCCCCCTCAAGTCCCAACACGTCCCAAACACTCTAAACTAGTCTAAAACGTCTATCTAAATCATTGTTGTTTATCTTCTCCAACACTTTCACATTCTGATCAATTATACAACTCTGTCTTCTTGGTGTATGTTGTCGCCAAAAGCTAATGAAGTTTTCCCCAACGAAAAAGAAAAGCAGTGGATCCAGGCAACTGTTTCCCGAGGCCAGGCAGTGTGTGATGACCGCTGCCTTTCTCACACTTTCAATATAATGGCAGGACTCGACATAACCATTGTTATGAATGTCCATCTCAGCCTCCAAAAACAGAGTTCGGACGACATGATATGGCATAAAGCACGCGAGAAAAATCAGCAGAACAATAATGACGAGAGAGCAGGACTTCTTGTGATTGAACTGAGATCTTTGATTCTGCCTGGTCTTCCTTAGCTTTAGCAAATAGAAGGCTGCAAAAATGTAACACACTGAGATGACCACGAAAGGCATAACGAAGCCTAAAAACAAAACCCCTCGATTCAGCATGATAATGGTCCCCACCTGGGACGGCCTCAGATCCAGGCATTTGGTCTGATTAGACTCCACATAAGTTCCTGCTTTCAGAAGCGGGATGGACGCGACAGACACGATCAGCCAGATGATTATGCATAACACCCAGGCTCTCCTAGAGTTTTGCAAGCGCACATATGTGAAGGGCTTCACAATGGCCACAAAGCGAACCATGCTCAGAACCGCCAGGAAGTAGATGCTGCCATACATGTTGATATAGAAGACGTAGGACATGATCCGGCAGGTGATGTCTCCGAAGGCCCAGTAGTCCATGAGATAGTAGGCGGCTCGAAAAGGCAGCGAGCACACCATCATCAGATCAGATAGAAGGAGATTGAGCATGAGGATGTTGACTGGAGAAAATGAGGATTTTCTTCTGAACGATGAGGAAGTGAAGAAGAACAGAGATATGAGGTTGCCAACAAGCCCAAGGGAAAAGATTAAGAGATAGGCAATTGGGTAGACGGTGCGCTTGAAATCACTGATGGAGCAGTTTGTGAAATTCGATGAATAATGATCCATTGTTGGGATGGGGAATTCTGTGAACAAAATCAAAATTAAAATTAATAAGAAATCTGAACCATTTTCAAAATAGACAGCTAAATATATATGTGTTTCAGGCACTTTTATGTCCCAAGGGTTGATTTAGTTTAAAACGGATTAAAAAATATATATCTATATTTTATATTAAATGAATAGTTTGCTAAAAATATAACATTTTACTCACCCACAGGCCATCCAAGATGTGGATGAGTTTGTTCCTTCATCGGAACAGATTTGGAGAAATTAAGCATTACGTCACTTGCTCACCAACTGATCCTATGCAGTGAATGGGTGCCGTCAGAATGATATTCCAAACAGCTGATAAAAACAATAATCCATAAGTATTGTATATTGTGTAAGTAATCCACAAAACTGTTATTTTTTAAAAAAAAAATTATAGGTTGAAAGTCCCGATTGCAATCATTTCATTTGGTCTGAGGGCTACGATAGGCTGTCCTACCTGCCTGTCAATGTATGTATTTGCATACCTCTGCGCACCCCATTAGCGCAGCTTGATATGTCATAAGTGCGTTCCATTATGCTATTGCAAACTGAGAATAGGTGTTATTATTGTAATATTAAGTGCTTTGTACTGTTCTACTTTGTACTATTGCTAGCCTTTTCAAATCTCCTACCCTACCTTTAACATCTTGTAAAGTGAAAAGCTGCATGTTTATCAAATCTCTCATTAAGATGATTTTAACTTGAAACTGTTGCTATTGGCCAAAATAACAAGTGAATAATCCATGATATTTCTTCATCCAGTCAAAAATTCCTTCCCTGTTGACCTCTCATATCGAAATCCACCAACTTATTTGTTTAGAACTGTTTTGGATTGTTTTTGCTTGTAAACGGTTCTTGATCTCTGCATATTTCTCTCCCCTAATTCAGATGAGATGATTTTTTTACTGGAGAAAGCAGTTTTATTGAAAGTTAATTCAATTAAGTTAAAATGCCTTAATGATTTGTTTTGTACAATCACATAGCTTTTTTTGCTTAACAAGACATTAATTGATGGACTGGAGTTGTGTCGATCACTTGTGTATTATTGTGATCACTTGTGGACCAGGTGTTTGGACTTTCATTCTGAAGGCACCCATTCACTTCTGAGGACCAACTGGTGAGTAAGTGAAGTAATGATACATTTCCTCAAACCTGTTCTGATGAAGTAACAAAAACATCTATCAAATCTTTAAAAAATATAAATTTTGTGGTGAACTACTCCTTCACATTAAAACTGCCTTGCAAACTTTTTAGTTTCATTTAACTTTGAAGGCAGCTTTTTTGCATGTTTTTAATGCTTTTCTCTTGTACAAATGTTATTGTATTACCCTTGTTTCAAGCCTCCACTCTAAGAAAAGGTTTTAGGTTTTTTTAATTTTTCTTCAGATTTGTTTTCTTCCAGTGTGACACTGTGAAAAATCCAGGATACATTATGAATTGTCCAAACAGTGAACAGTGAAATAAACATGCAAATAAATAAACATTTCAATATTTACTATGTGTGAAGATGATTTACATTAGTTTCTCAAAAACTTACCCTCGGGTGTGGCATTATTTCAATTACAAGCAATAATTTAGTCCTTAATAAAGGTTTAACTTGGTACTTGGTTAAGTACACAACACTGTCAGTGAAGAGCTTGTTGTGATGTGTGAAGAAAATGTGAAAAAAACAAAAAAAATCAAGTTAAGTGTCACTTCAGGACAAAATATTTTGTATGTGCATAATTTCCAATTAAACTGTAATTTTGTCAAATTATAAAGAAAGGTGTATGAAAAATGTGTTTATTTAGGATACATAAATTGCTAGTAATGGAATCAACCTAAGAAAGCAAAAGGATCCTTCATTTTATTCCAAAATGTTAAAAAATGCAATTTTCATCACAGAATACAATTGAATGCATCATTTACAAATCACTTGTGTAGGACATATGTTGTTATGTTGGACATACATACATGGGCTATTTTATTATTCATATTTCAATAAAAACTTCTGTAAAACAGTCAAAACTGTCCTCTATTTTTAGTCGGATGTTCATTTTATAATGCAATGATTTTATAATACAAACTGGAATTGTACCCTATTTAGGACAGCTAAAAAGCAAAACTGCACATCTGACATCTGTAGTAAAATGTAGCTACTTGGGTAAAATGACTATAAACGTAAAATTTCTCAAGAGCAATTTTTGAATGGGACACAAATAATCCAGCTAAAATTGTACTTGTAAGGATATTTATACACAGAGAAAAGCCTTACTATTAGTGTAGCAGGGAGACCGTGCCAAATTTGACAACTTCAAGCTGTTGTGGTCATGCCGCGACAACCCTTGTGTCCATTGTAGACATTCTTATCTGTCACAGTGTTGCCAAGTCTGCGGTTTTCCCGTGGAATTGGGATACTTATGAAGGTAAAATGTATGAAGGTAAAATGACGTCAAAAAGATTTGCATACGCAGGGTAATATTTGTGGAAGTGTACATAAAACTGTTAGTATAATTCATGTATTTTAAAACTGCAGCTTCATGCTAAAGCAAAATAAATATGATCTGCATGCTTATGACTTCCATTTTTCCGCGCGTACACTTTTGGCACGTTTTTGTTTTTTTTTTCGCCAAAAGACGGTCAAAAGCACTGCAAGCCTGTGAACGGTGATTTGCAAGTGAAAACAACAGTTTAAAGAACTGCAAAATGGATTGACTGCATAGAACCAATCTGTATGTGTAAAAAAACAAACTGTTGCAAATGTCTAAATGACCTGTTTTGCATGTGGGGTAAAAAGTTCCCGAAATAATCCGATATGTACAGCTCCGTATTTCTTTTCTCTGCGCTAACAATTTTGGCATGATTCTCTCACTAACTGAGTTTTGCATGCGTGAGGGGGAGGGTGGGTCCACCTTCTTCTTGTAGCCAATCAAATGAGCCTCTCGCTGACTCTTCATTTACTCTTATCTGATTGGTTCAATAAACACATCATACGCCAAGACCAAGACATTCATCTTCATTTAGTTCAGGATCATTCTTGCTGCCAGAATGGTACTTTTAACGCACACATACAGTAAAATAAATAAATAAATAAAAAATAACAACTTAATTAAAACATGCTCCTTTCATAAGCTGTGTTCATACTGAATTGTGAGCTAGTGTTAAATTTTTTTGATTTGGCTTTACATTGAACTTTCATAATGTGCTTATACCACTGAGCTGATGTTAAACTTTATAATCAAAATTATGTTATGTGACAATGCTCAACACTATGATATCAGAGTGCTATACTTTGTAAAACCTTTTTACCATGCCAATAAAGCTACTTAAATATGAATTTGTAAATTTTTTAGACAATGTTTCTGTTTATGGTATTTAAGACTGATTACTTTCATGTGACTGATCAAGCTATTATATGAAGCAAAAATGAGTAATAAAATGCTTTCTTTGTGTCCAGATTTGACTAATGCAAAAACTTTGAAAAATATGTCTTTAATAATGTCTAAATATATATCCAAATTCAAGTAACTAATTATGTGGGAATCCCAAGTTTCCAGCCATTATAGGGAACACACAGCCATGTTAATATGTTTATATAGAGAGAGAGCTAAACAGCCATATAGTGGTAACACGATAATATTATAGATGATAAATGGTGAATAAGTTAAAAATAAATATTTAAATAAATATTTTAGTAATATTTTGTAAAATCCCCTTTAATTACAACATGTTAAATAAAAAAATATTACTATTGGTTCTGTTGTTACAATTATTTTTGAACCAAATTTGTGTTTAAAAAATGGATCAGTAGATAAAGAGGTAAAATTATACATGTATTAGGCTAGTGCAGATACTAGACTTTCAAGTATAATCAAAATTACAATATTACAATAAACTAATATTTCATATAGCCTGTTGAGGAAGAGAAGGAAACTACACACCTCCAAATTCAGTAAGAACACATTGCCTAATGGTACACAACTTATCCACCTTTTTCCTGACGTAAAAATGGGCACCACCATTTGTAAATTCTTTGGGTCTAGCTTCCGGTCTCATTTGCGTCCAGCTATTTTTAGAGGTACAAAACAGTTCATTTTACTGCTTGATATTGACAATTGATGTATCCTATCATATTATTTTAATCTGTTATCTTTAATTAAGAACACACTGGTTTGCACTGCAAACAGTTTTACCGTTTACTGCACATTGTTATTCTCCTCGTTATTTACCTATAGCGGCTAATGAAACGATGAAGTCTCACCCATAGGCTTACTTCCACGTTGAGGAAAAAGGTGGATAAAATATCATGTTTTATTTTTATTTTTAGAAAGACGGAGCTGTACATATCGGATTATTTCGGGAACTTTTTGCCCCACATGCACAAGTCATTTAGACATTTTAAACAGTTTTTTTACACATACAGATTTCTATGCATCATTTTTTCGTATGCTTGAAACGTGATTTACACCTTTACAAAGCTTCTCTTGCGTATGCAAATTTAATTTACACTTACAGTCTTATGTACACTTCCACAAATATTACCCTGCATATGCAAATCTTTTTGACGCCATTTTACCTTCATAGATACTTTATCACTGTTGCCGCGGGTTGTTTTTCATGTCCGCGGGTTGAAACATACCCAATAACCTGTATTTTAGCCCCTGAAAGACGTTTTTACCAAGAGACCCCCTCGATTAGTTTGGGCTACTTTTGGGCTACTTTTGAGTAGCAATTGGGTGGGTTATGTTGTGAAAACCTGGCAACCCTTTTCATCAAGAAGGTAACCTTATTATTGCTAACACAACAACTCTCAAACAAAAATACATTGGCCTGTCCCCTTGACACCCACCCAATCATATAGCCCCTATGCTTACGTCCCAAGGCAAAAGCAATGAGGTTAGACTGAATATCATCTTTCAGCACAACAACCCAAAGCAGTCAACCCTGACTGATCACAAACTGTGTGGGTCTGTACTGACATGTAAAGAAAATTAGAAAAATTGGCAAATTTTTGCAAGCGGAGTAAAGTTTGAATTCTTAAGATAAGACAAGGTTTTTTTTTTTTTTTTTTTTTTTTGTTACAGCTGCTGCTGTTATTGATAACAGCCTGTTTAATTCACAGTCTTGATTATCTAAATGCTTTAGGTTTTTATAGTGGAAAATGTATTCTTTAGATGATTAAAATGTTCTTCACACACACTAAAAAAAAAAATAATGTTAAGCATCATTATGAAAGAAAATTTTTTTTTTTACCTTTATTTTTCAGATTGTATGGTAAAATTATATATACAATACCTCACTATCAATAGTCCATTGAAACAATGTATTTTTTTTCCAACTAAAAACTTTTCAACTAATGCACTTACTTGTGAAGAGACAGCCAAAAACCTAAATCCACAAGGTCCAAAATAGTCCAGTCCACACAAATGTAAGCTAAATCCTGTGCAACAGTAAGAGTGGGGAGAGGAAGCCGTATAAAGACATGACTCTACACAACTGCTGCTCTGGAGAAATGACTCAATTTCTCAGACCATAGACACACCCAATCATCTTTGATCTTCTGCCGGAGGTATCAGAAGCGGCATATGGGTACAAGCATATCCATATTATATTATAGAAACTAAAACCTAATAATACGTTGGATCAAATTATTTGTAAACCACATGTAGAAGTATACATTGTCTGATTCAAGATAAACTCAGTTTGGTTCTGCTCTGAGATTTCCTTGCTGTTGATGCATGACATTCCCAAAATGAAGCGTGTTTCCAGTCATCACATGTTGAGTGAGGATTTAATGACATTTTATATACATTTAATACATTTAGAATTAATGACACCAAACATAAAAATCAACTCTAGTAACTAGTAACTGGGTAATGGACATAATTTCCCAGGGGTGGCATCACACCTTCAAAATTTGTTTATGCCAGGTCTTAGACATTTACAGTTGTAATTTCTAAGAAAATATATAACACATATTTTATTTTAAAGGGTAAATGTGTATAATTGTCATTATTTATATATATATATATATATATATATATATATATATATATATATATAAATTGTCTTTGACGTCAGCATGACATGAAAATTCACTCTATCTGTTTTATAAATGCATGTTACTGATATTTTAATTTCTTGCAAATTTGGTATGAAATATGACTACACATCAGTGTTCTTCAGTACACATTAATGTATCGTCATGAGCCACGGGGTTTAATTTGGTTTTGTTTGTGTATGTTTTTTTGACTCTCAAAGCCATGATTCCCATTCTCTTACATTATATGAATGACAGACTGCAACTGTTTGAGTTAAAAATCTTCATTTGTTTTCTACTGAAGAAACAAAGTAACCTACATCTTGAATGCCCTGGGGGTAAGCAGACAAACATCAAATTTTCCTTTTTGGGTGAACTATCCCTTTAAATCCTGTGTGAGTTAAATCCAACACCCAGATATGACACACTGCCAGCTGAGAAGACTGTGTACATCCACATCTCTCTGCTCTTCTCACTCGTAGTCATGCAAAACTGACCGCTTTACCATATCGACACCATTCTCTGAAACCCGGAATGAAGACTTGGGAGTTTAAGTTAACACAAGGTAAACATTCAGAGAGTTTATTTTGTAAAACCTCGCGCTGAGTTGGATTGACACTTCTCCATGACGTCAATCTATACAGCCGGCTAACATCAGCTAGCAGCTTTACTCACTCAAACAGCTTTAGATGTGTTATAACGACTGCTACTGGGTGGTACACCGTGTAATTGAACATCTTAGCTTGAGGCTTATGCAGACTTGTGGACTGTTTTTATTTCTATAAACACATGAGGTGTTATGAATTGAAACGATAGTTAGCTTGTTAGCTAACTAACAGCATCTGAGTAATAACACGCCCGTTTATTTACATAAACATTAATTTATACTTATTAACCCTGACTAGATGTTTAATAATATTATTATTTTAAAGGTTATTGTTTGGTCACATTATTAGTATAATTTATTTTGTAAAGATTTCTTTTATTTACGTCAATTAAATGAAGTGTCTGACAGCTAGCAATATGTTACGTTTTAACTAAAGTAACAATGTTACTTTAGAATTTCAGTTCAAAATGTAAATATTTCATGGTATTTCCTTGACAATGAAGTACTTGTGTAGTACCATAGTACTTATTTCCAAGAACAGCATGGTGCCACGTTGATACATATTTATGAACATAGAAGTAAATGGTCCTTGTTGGTGAAGCTTTTATTTTTACATGAAAATGATATGGTACTTCATTGCAATTTAGGGAATACTATGTATATATATATATAATACCATATATATATATATATATATATATATATATAATATATATATATATATATAATCAAAGTATTTTGATGTGGTTTGAGTTCGTGGCGATCATTATGCATCAAAAATGTGTTCCAAACTGCCTGTTAATGTGTGTGTCAGTCAATACTACTCCTGGCCGCCTGGTGGGAGTATGTTTTTCCTGAACATGACGTAACTACGTTGAGTGCAAACCCCTGCAGCGTTGGACACTTCGGGATTTCAGCCCTGAGGTGTTTTCAGGTCACCTAGACTTTTTGAAAATTTGCGTGGCTTATTTGGGCTTTCATCTAAGCTTTGGACACATGAAAGGTAACATAAATACATAGCTTTTTATCTTGGTACTGACGAAATTCCATCGAAATCCATAGAGGAGAAATTTAACTTATTGGGAATGGCGGGTAGATTAGCGAACGCCCTGTCAGATGCACTGCAGGCATCGTTCAAAAAATAAATAAAAAATATACTTATTGTCTGTTTGTGAATGAAAAATGAATATTTGTTGTGTACTTGTATGAATATGAATAACAATTAATAGTGATGTATTTTTGTTTTCTCTCTTGTATTCTGAAAAAAATGGTTTATGAATATGAATGAACTCTTATTAATGTTTTCAGTGAGATAATACTCTTATTATTTTTGTTTTCAGATGAGAGAGAGGAGATGCCCATTCCAGCTAAACAGTAAAATTTTCATGATTTCATTTGAAAGAAACTAACAAAAATCCTACCTTCTATTCAAATTTCATATCTTAAAATGAGGAAGTTACAAGAAAAAATGTGTGAATAGTAAGCATTTTCGGTCACACGACTTCAATTTGCTAATGTATACTATTTTACTATATTCCCCGTTATTAAAAATATCATAACTTTCGAATCCTCAACTGATCTTATCCAGGTGCGTCGTAAAGGGAATTTTCAGCTCTGTCTAGTCATGTGATCCATTTTGATCTTAGGGTCGTTTTGAAAATTTGTCATCATACCTATATATATATATATATATATATATATATATGAAAGAGAGAAAGAGAGACCCAAAAATTCTACCAATTTTTCAAGATGCGCTAATGCTTTCCTAATGCGTGTGTTTTATGAGAGAGAGAGAGAGAGAGAGAGAGAAAGAAGCTTTGCCCCCTGCCCCCTGAGGATTACCGTCGAATGAAGCTATCTAGGTACCGTCAATGTTGCGAATGAAGCTATCTACATTACCGTCAATGATGAGGTACCGACATGCTGAAAGCTTTTAGTGGACAGATGAACCACAAATGAGTACACATCCTTGCTGGAAAATCTTTATTAGGTTTTGTTGTGGACTCAATGATAAGGATGCTTCAGTAAGAATATGTTCATAATTACAAACAAATTAGTTGTTTGCCATCATTTTAAAATTGAAGGTAAATTTGGTTTAAATTTAAACTTATTTTGGCAAAAATGTGGTCAGGGAAAGTAAAAAAAATCTAAGCTACAGTAGAAAAAAATGTTTTGTTGAGCTCCGCATACATATACTGATAGGAAAGAGACAGAGACAAAGGCAGAGTGATCTTGGGCTGGTGATAAGCAGATAGAATAAAGCTATATTTAGGCTCGTAATACTAACACATGCCTTGTTTGCTTCCTGAGAGGAGGTCTGTTGCACGTCCTGAGCCTGGCCACTTCCTTTTTTAGCTCTGTTTTCCTTTCATGCTTTTTAACCACAATAAAACAAGGAAAGCACTTAAGGTACCATTTATCTTTTCAACAAAAGCTTTCTCATTAAAGTGACTCTATAATCTAATGTATCTCATGTATATACTGTAAGTAGGGATCAAGTGCTAAACTGACAGCACAAAGTGCCTTTAAGAATGCTGTGTAAATGGGTTTGTAGTTATGTTAGAAGGAGCAGTCAGAGTTGGCCCTTGAGAGACTGATTGTCACTCATCTATCTGTTCTGTAGATACTGTATGCACACATGGTCTTGGCTGATATTCTCTGAATATTGGCATAATAAACTATAAGTAGGGCTGTAAAAATTAACACGTTAATTGTGCGATAATTTATTATTATTTTTTTTTTAGTTTAACATGCTAAAAATATTTAATTTATTTAACATAGCATCCATTTTCCCCCCTGGTATCCCTTTGCCTAGTAGACTATATGAACATGCTATCAAGCACAATAAGACGCAAAAGAGAACTTAATTCGTTGCTGGCACGTTGTCTGTGAAGCACGATTGTAGCGCAGTGAGCTTGCGAACAAAAACACAAAATTATGCCATAATGCCCATTTTTGGCGAGTGACCTCATAAACAGTTTTAAATTAGTTAAAATGTACTAAATCGGATGTGTGTCAGATCTGTGTCATGCACATCAGATTTTAAAGAGACAGCGCTACATTTAAAGTGAAACCTGCTGCAGTCTGTCATTGATGTAAATCAAACAACAAAAGAAAAAAAGAAAGAATCTGTATTCAATTTATAGTTTATTCATATACAATTTATAGTTATGTGAAGATTAAGTTCTTACTATAAGTAAATATAATATAAACCTAATAAAAAATATGTCAAGTGTTAAACAATCGAACTCATGTTTTTGTGTGTGTCACCCACAGGTGTTTGCACTGGGGACGAACTGCAGTGGCTGCCTGGGGCTCGGGGACACGCAAAGCACCATTGAGCCCAGGCGGATAGACATCTTGTGTGGGAAAAAAATTGTGTCTTTGAGCTATGGCACAGGGCCACACGTGGTCATCGCCACTGCAGGTTGGACAGATTTTTTGACATGAAACAATGGCGATGATTTGGTATTTGCCTGTGCCAAATGATTTTGGTTGCAGGATGGCGAAATTAGAAATCTTTCTATGGTGAAAACTCATGAATATTCATATTTTTATCATAAATGTGTATTATTATTATTATATATTATTGGCAGCCCTAATGTTAGGGGTCAGATATTATAATATATAAGCAGGACATTCCCCTCCCCGGTACCTTCCTAATGATATTTATACTAGTTTATCAAGATTGTAAATCACTTTTATTTATATAGCGCTTTTAACAATACGGATGTGTCAAAGCAGCTTTACAGTATCGAAATAGGAAAATAGTGTGTCAATGCAAAAGGACAGTAGTTAACACTCAATTTTTCAGTTAAAGGCAGTTCGTCATAGAATTCAGTGATGTCATCGTCTAGCTCAGTTCAGTTTAGTATCTGTGCAATCAAGTCAGCGATATCGCTGGATATTATGTGTCCCCAACTAAGCAAGCCAGAGGCGGCAAGGAACCAAAACTCCATCAGTTACAGAATGGAGAAAAAAACCTTTGGAGAAACCAGGCTCAGTCGGGGGGCCAGTTCTCCTCCAGCCAAACAAACCAGCAGGTTGAGCCATGCTGCAGCAAAGTTAGATTGTGCAGAGGGCTCATCTTGTTCCGTGGTCTAAATTAATGTATATAAACAGACCTTACGGAAGTGGGTGTGATCTGAATTTAAAATCATCATAAGCAAAATATAAAAACATGGTGAGCTGCAGTGACTTGTTGTACTGAAGTACTGCAGTTGTAATGAAAGTGTTAAGAGGCATGTATAGAAGTATAATGCCTAAAGCGGGGGTCGGCAACCCACGGCTCTAGAGCCGCATGCGGCTCTTAAGCGCCGCCCTAGTGGCTCCCTGGAGCTTTTTCAAAAAAAAAAAAAAAAAATAAAAAAAAAAAAAAAAAAAAAAAATTTATATAATATTATTTCAGTACGATATAAATTAATAAACATTCTTAACGTTTTTCAACGTTGTAAAAATGTGTGTATAATAAATATTTAATTTCAACATTTCTGTCAACGAAGATTTACGTCCAAAAAAAAAAACTGCGAAACACGTTTCTGTCAGATCGCCGTGATGCTGAAAAACAAAAAAAACAAACCGGCGGGTGTGTCATGGGCCATGGATCCCGAGGGGAAAAAGAGAAAGATAGCTGAGGAGAACAGAGGATTCAACAGTTCTTGGACCGAATCATTTGCTTTCATTGCCAATGCGGAAGGATTGCCTGCATGTTTGCTTTGTAATGAGAAGTTGTCAAATAACAAAAAGAGTAATGTGGAAAGACATTTCCAGGGAAAGCATGCTACATTTGCAGCCAAGTACCCAGTTGGGAGTGAGAGAAAAAGTGCGATTGCATTACTTCTGGAAAAATTAGAGGAGCGCAAAGATAAATTTAAGAAGTGGATTGCATCTCCAAACTCCACTACTGCTGCTAGTTTTGTTGCAACCCGGGAGATAATAAAGCGTGGGAAATCGTTCACAGATGGTGACTACATGAAGGATTCATTCATTAAAATTTCAGAGCACCTATTTTCAGACTTCAAAAACAAAACCGAGATAATACAGAAAATTAAAGACATGCCTCTCTCCGCAAAGACAGTGAAGGAAAGGGCCATTAAAATGGCAGGCAACATCACCAATCAGCAAATCAAGGACATTAATTCAGCTCCAGCATACTCAATTGCCTGTGATGAGTCGTGTGATGTGATCGATATTGAACAGGCAGCGCTGTTATGCAGGTATGTTAACTCTGATGGGCCGCAAGAAGAAATGATCGAATTAATACCACTGAAAGGTCAAACACATGGGGAAGACATATGTGAGGCTGTGCTGAAGTGTTTAAATGACAATGGAATAAACACCAACCACCTGATTTCAGTGGCTACAGATGGGGCACCCAGTATGAGGGGATCACAAAAGGGGTTTGTGACTTTATTACAGAAAGCGTTGGATCGAAATCTGCTTGCATTTCACTGCATCTTGCACCAAGAAGCACTGTGTGCAAAAACATTCCCACCGGAGTGTATGGAGGTGATGAACCTTGTCATCGAGATGGTGAACAAGATAATTGCAAAAGCATTAAACCACCGTCAGTTCCGTGCATTGCTAGATGAAGTTGACAGCGAATATTCCGATCTCCTGCTACACAATAAGGTCCGATGGCTGTCCAGAGGTGAGGTTTTGCGTCGCTTTGTTGCTTGTTTAGAACATGTGAAAACATTCCTGAAAAGCAAAAACCTGAACTACCCGCAACTGGAAGATACAGAGTGGCTGGGAAAACTGCACTTTATGGTGGATATGACAAGTCACCTAAACATGCTGAATAAAAGTCTACAGGGGCGGGGGGAAACACTGCACTGCACATGCTGGAAGCTGTATTGTCATATCGAGCGCAAGCTGACTGTATTCGCCAGAGATGTACAGCGAGGCACGCTCTCTCACTTCCCCTCCCTGAGAGAGTTCAAAGAAGCCTATCACGATCACACACTCAACGGTGATTATTTACAAGGTGCGATCGTGGATATGCAAACTGAATTTGGGAGCAGATTCAGCGAGTTCCGAAAGGAAAAAATGACACTATCTTTCCCTGTCACTCCCCTGGAGATTGACCCGTCCTTGTTGAACACATTCCCAGGAGTAATTCAAGCTGACCTTGAAATGGAATTGGCCGATATAGCTGACAAAGATTTGTGGGTGTCCAAGTTCAAAAGTCTGACAGCCGAGCTTGAAGACGTCACTCGCCAGAAAGCCCAGCTTGCCCAAAGCCACGAATAGAGCGAAATTGATAGCCTCCCCAACTATCGAAAAACTTGTGTTTCAAACATGGAATGCTCTTCCTGACAGTTATAGTAACATGAAGAAATATGCATTTGGAGTATTATCTATCTTTGGATCAACTTACCTGTGCGAGCAGATATTCTCAAACATGAACTACATAAAATCCAAATACCGCACCCGCCTTACAGATGAGAGCTTGCAGTCCTGCGTCAAGATTAAAGTTACATCTTACATGCCCGATGTTGAGAAGCTGTCCAGTGATGTCCGAAAACAGAAGTTACATTAAACGGGTAAGAACACAATCCAGGCACATATTTAGTAACAAAGTGGCTTTTTTATAAAGTGATTTTTGTCAGTATATATTTGGAATGACACATAGGGAAATTGTGTTTTGTTGCTCAGGTCCGAGGATGGCTGTGCGTCAAAAGAGAAGAGGATGATGCTGCATTTTACCCTTGCACTGACTTACTTAGCATTTTCAGAAAACTATAGAGAAGAGGACTATGCTCAGAAATCGAACTGAATTATTTTTGTTACGGGCATGACTGAGCTGCTTTTATGTTTTACTGGGTTTTATACTGTTTTAATGCATGTTTTATGCATGGTTTAAATACGTTTCCAGTTAATTTCAAAAGGCTGTTTTATTGCACTCTGTCTATTGGCCAGATAAGGGGGGAAAGAGAAGATAATTGTATTGTATTGTATTATTGAGGATTGAAGAGGACTGCATTTCATTTCCATGGGGAGGTCTGAAATTAGGCTACAGGAGGCCTATGCACGTTGCACATTTTGTTGTATTTTCGAATCCTAAAGTAAAAATGACATCAAAAATCAGATTTCTTTATTGTATTTCTTTAATTTAATCAATGCAATGAAACATAATACATTAAAATTATAATGGAAGTTAAACTTAAAACACCATCGTACAGCAGAGTAGTCACGTGGTGCGTCATTCTCTCCAGGATGCGCTGCAGGGAAAATAAACATTTAATCATGAATGCTCACTATGTATTTGTAGCCTACTTATCATTTTGATACTAAGGGGGTAATATAGACGCTTACATTACCTTCATTATAAGGCTTATATAAGGCGTTTAATTTTTTGCGGCTCCAGACAGAATTTTTTTTTTTTTTTTTTGGGTCAATATGGCTCTTTCAACATTTTGGGTTGCCGACCCCTGGCCTAAACCATGGTTTAATATATATATACAAATTATTTTATATATATATAATATTTGAGTTTTTTTATATTTGAGCTTTTTACATCAGGGATTGTGTTAAAGGCATGTCGTGGTAGCACATTATCACAGTGAAGTTTAATCTTCAATCTAGTGTTTATGGGTTTTGAGCTTACGTCTCAGAATTTCATGGGAGATGTATATCAGACATTATTTGGCTGACTTGACTATCAGATCAGGCCTGTGTAAGTGTGGGGTCAGAGGTCAGTGTACTAAGGGTTGTCATCTGTGTAATATAATGCCATCAGCTGTGCTCAATCTTGAAGACATCCATAATCTACTTTTCAAGTGAATCTTTTATGTCTGCATAATGGTTTTAAAACTAAAACATTGACTGGCTACTAGATGGCTGATGACTGATCAAATTGTATCATGTTTATATAATGTGTTTTTTTCATGAGTGTTGACATATCAGCGTGAGCTAGCTAGGCACTGTGATTAATCAAATTTAAATTTCGATTTCAAATTTGGCTTCAAATGATAATGAAAATGCGATAATCAATGCCACTCCTTTCCTTTAAAACAGTGCACTTTTGTCCCTCTTTATAAGCGGATTCATGTATTAGATCCATACAATTGGTCTTAAATCAAACAATAAAAGACAAAGAGAAAACCACTCATTGCTCTTAACAGAATGACATTAGTAGGTTTAAAAATCAGTTTATATTTAATTCATACAGTGAAGACTATGCAGGGTTTTAACCAATTCTTTAATGCAATATAGAATTTTACATTTTTCATATAGATAAGTCCATTGGCTTGTTCCAGTCTGGATATTCTAGATAGCACATTTCAAAATTAGCAAGATTGCAACTCCAATTGTGGATTGTGATTGTGTGTTATAAGATCAAGATAAGATTTTTTTCACCCACCTGTGCTTTAAATAGTTTTGTTTTGTGGTAAAACCTTCAGGAAGCTTATGCATAAAACACTTATTAGGATTAACTAAACATCTATGAAGTCTGAAGACAGATGGCAAAAACAAAACAAATGAACAAAACCATTTAGGCCTTGTATAATAAATTCTAGATCTGTTTTTCCAGTATGTTTGTCTCCTAATCAAAGACCTGAGCCAAAGTTTTGTTATCTTCAGATCTGTATCTTGTCTTCTGTGTCTATAGATGGAGAAGTTTATGCCTGGGGTCACAATGGCTACAGTCAGCTGGGTAATGGCACCACCAACCACGGCCTGACTCCTGCCTTGGTTTCCACCAACCTCATCAGCAAGAGGGTGAAAGAGGTGGCCTGTGGCTCTCATCACACCATAGCGCTCACCACAGAGGGAGAGGTAAAAAAAAAAAAAAAATTACAAAATATATGCTGAATGCTGGTTATGATTTTAGCAAAGGAATGAGGAAATGGACAATCTTTTTTTCTGGGTTTTTCCCCACATTTCTGAGGTTACATCTCACAGAACAAAACAATAAATCACACAACAGAACAAATTGCAGAAAATAAAATGTTGTTTCGACTTTTCATGCCACAATTTCAGTGTTTTTTTCTTCTTCTTATCTTCTGACTTGGGGGAAAAAAACTCAGAATTGCGAAATATACACTCAGAATTCTGAGTCTCACAAAAAGTTTTGATTTTTTTTGTGTGTGTGTTATCCTATGGTTTCCATATAATACTGCTCTGTTACTATCATTATACTGAATGCCTTTATATCATTATACCTTTATACAACAGTTTCTAATGTCTTTATATCATTGTACATTATATATTTATACAGCGTTTTTTTGTTCTTTAATCTAATCTCTTTAATGTCAAAGAGCCCTAAATACTATATTCCCCTTGTGAGGGACCCCTTCCTAAACTTTTATATTTTAATAGCTTTAATAGTACATAACCACTATTCTAATTGTTTTCACTTCCCTAGTAAAAAAGTAATATATTTAAAATACATTTATTTCATCCTAAGTATAGTTCTAATCTATTTACTGACCTATTGTTTGAGATATACTCATATAACAATTATTTAACTTTATTTGGATTACTACTTGTGCACAATGCACATTTCTTAATATTAAGCCTAAAATGTGTTTTAATGTCACTATTGATGAGCATTGTATGATCTTTGAATAATATTGTTTTTAAATGGAATATATTTAAAGTGTACCTAAAATATTCTTGCAATAGTTCCACTTTATCACAATCAAATATACTTCACTATATCTTTAGTTGGACTTCAGCACTACTTCCACACAATTAAAGTGCATTTAATTACAAATTGTTTTGTTCCAATTTAGCAGACTTTATGGATACCAGTTTAGTATACTAAAAGTACAATTGCAGGGTACTTGTAGTAAGTACATAAATATGTAAATGTATTTGTAGTGTGCTTAGCATAAAATAAATGTATTTCAAATACATTTTAGTATATTTATTTTTCACTAGAGTTACGACTTAAGTTTTTTAATGAAATGGAAAAAATGGAAAAACAATATGACAAAAATCTTAGTAAGTTAATAATAAAAGATATATTGCACAAATATTTACCACTTTCGACAAGTTACCCTGGAAATGGGCAACTCAAATGCCCTTACTTGACATGTTCAGCATAATAATATTAAAGTCTGAGAGAACAAAGAGTTTCCTGTGTACGTGCAGAAAAACTCCCAAAAATTTCTAACACAAGGTTCCTGAAAATGACCAGCTGGAATGTACTGAAGGTACTGAAACATGAGTGAAGTCAATGAGGTACTTGATTAAAAAGATGGAGCAGCTATGAATCACAGTTGGCTTACCTTCAAAACTGAGTGTTCTTGCAAAAAGCCACAGTTGGGAAAGCTTAAGCAGGGCTTAAAGTTCTCTGGCACCGTGCCGGATCTCCGGCGTGTGGCGTTTGGCTGCAGGAAAAAGTCGTCCTACATTTAAAAACACATGCTGATATCACGTTCGAGTTCGCCTACCAATGTATGAGAGGATCACAGCTTTCACTCTCAACCAAACTAACATTACTAGCCAATCAGAAGTTTTTGCTCTTATAAACACGAGACACGCATTAGTTGATGAATGGAAAAGAAGCCTGGGTCTCAAGCACGACACATTGAAAAAGCTGCTTGATGCAATGGTCAGAGATTTCCATCTAACGTCATATTTACATAGAAAAGCTATTTAAAAAGCAGCGGAGCTTTGTAAACAGCTCAGAGTAACCATGTCATCTCCATAAGAACATGATTGCCAGAACTAATTTACAGGGATTTTTGAAAAGTTACTTTTCACACATGATCTCTTAACGGTAATTTACCAGTAAAGACTGTATGTGTGAAAGGGGATAAACTCTTCCTCTGCATATGTGGTGAGTTGGGTTGCTTAATTAACGTTTATCTGGGAAAACTTGATTTGTAACATAAATCATTTAAACCTATGCTAACATAGGAGAATACACACACATATATCTGAATGTGCAAATTATTGTACATTGCGATTTCAAAATAAAAGTTTCTGACTTTGCATGTCGCCAAATATTAAAATTAAATGGATACAGACATCGTTGAATCACATGAAACATCACCAGGCCATTATAATATAGGCATATTACATTATGTATTTAACAGTGTTGTTCATAAAACCATGTACTTGGTTTTGATACTTTATTTGAGGCCAATTATTATTGCCTCATCATTACTTTATATATAAATATAGTCATATTAAAGCCTATTTTTAGTTTCAGTTTGCTTGATGTTGTTAGTTATCTATTGTATCTGTATTGTATCCGCGTGATTTTTTCCTTCCGCCGCAAGTCTATGGCAGCCCATAGAACCGCTTGCAGGAAAGTTGTGAAATTTGGCACACTGATAGAGGACAGTATCAACATTAACCATAGCAAATTTGGAGTCTCTAACTCCAACTCTCTAGCACCACCACTTGTCCAAACTTTCAATATCTTTATGCTAATAACTTTTGAACCATAAGGCACAGAAGGAAAATCGAATGGACCCCAAAATTCAAAAATTGCAAGGTTTAGTTTTTTCGCTATTTTCATTTGTTCGAAAAACCTACTTTTCCGAACTTGTCCTAGACAGTTAGTCCGATTATCACGAAAATTGGATCAGATCATCTTCAGACCATTCCGGCCAAAAGTTATGGAATTCAAGTTGATTCGTCCAACCGTTCTTGAATACCATGAAAACAAATTCTACGAAAAGCACACAAAAATGCTTGTGAGGTTATATCTCCGCAGCAGTTTGGCCTATTGAGACCAAACTTGGTGTGTGTTATAATCAACTTTTTTAGTGTCAACCTGCAGTGTTTCGGCACTGTGCCCACTAGTGGTCAGGAGATATGAAAAATGCATATTTTTGCTCATAACTTATGAATGCTTATGAATTTTCCAATGTCAGCCATTTTGGTCGTTGGCCATTTTTAAGTATGTTCTAAAATGCTGTATTTTATGAACGCATTAGCGTATCTTTAAGAAACTAATTACTAAAATCTTCAGCTCCATACCCTCATGGTACTCAAAAAGTTTGGGGGCAGCGCCACCTCGTGGTCAAAAGTTATGATGAAATTTAGAAAAATGCTAATAACTTTTGCTTACATTAGCCTTTTGTAATCGGACTGATATTGATAGATTCCTTGGATCATGACGAGCACACCGATACCAATTTTACCAATATTGGCTAAGCTTCCTGTCCACCATTTTGATTCATGTAGACAACCTACTTTTTCGAACTCCTTCTAGACCGTTGGTCCGATTTTCACCAAATTTGGCTCGGATCATCTTCAGACAAAGCTGGCAAAAAGTTATGGATTTCGTGTTGCTACATGCAACCGTTCATTCATTAACATTTAATTATAAATTTCCAAAAATGCTAATAACTTTTGATTGCATAAGGCTATTGTAATGAAACTGGTCTCAAAATATTCCTTTGGTCGTGCCGACAACAGACATATCAATTTTTTAGTAGGAAATCTGAACTCCCTGTCTGCCATTTTGATTTTTGTTAAAATCCTACTTTTTCTAACTCCTCCTCAACTGTTGGTCCGATTTTCACCAAAATCGAGTCAGATCATCTTCAGACTGTGCTGACAAAAAGTTATGCATTTCATGTCGATTGACAAAATTATTGTAGTGAGTAACCTTTCTTGTGATTGCAAATATCCCACTATAATCTGTAGTGTGAGCCTGTCAAGGGCTAATGGCAATGCCAGATACATTACTTATTAGTTTCAAGGAAAATCATTTTCTTTTTTTGTTTGCCAAATAACCCTGTGTTTGCCCCCGCAACCCTCAAGCCCCAGAAAAAAGTTCAGGCTCAGGATTTTTTTTTTTTTTTTTTTTTTGCTTTAACCCCTGTTTAAGGCATTATTGAAGGAATGGCAGACCATGGGAAAAAACTGCGGGAGATGACAGTAACAAACGAGGTTTGTGAACAAGGTTCACAAATGATTTTACGGGGAAGTCGTGGCCTAGTGGTTAGAGAGTTTGACTCCTAACCCTAAGGTTGTGGGTTCGAGTCTCGGGCCGGCAATACCACGACTGAGGTGCCCTTGAGCAAGGCACCGAACCCCCAACTGCTACCCGGGTGCCCACAGCATACATAGAGCACAACAACCAACACGTGCAAAGTACACTAACGTGCACAGATCAATGAAAACAAAACACAAAACACGCGTGGACCAGCGCATCAACCGTTGATTCTGATTATACATACTAAACAGAAAAACTAGAGGGTTATGATCGGTAAACACAGTGACTGGAATATTACTCGATCTGACATACACATCAAAATATTGGAGGGCCATTAAAAATAAACTGGGCTTTATTTACAACAACCCGAAAGGCCACTGGACCCAGTCAAAATAACAATGATGTGCGCTATGTACAATGTGATAATGTAAACAAACAAACAAACAATAAATGCGAAAAGAACAAAAGCAGCGCCAAAGGAAAGAACAAAATATAACAAAACAATCCTTAATCTAAACCTAATCTAACCAAAACAAAAATGTAGAACATAAACTGAAATCTTGGGTGCATCCGGCACCCTAACTAAACTACCTAACAAAAACAGAAATACAAGGGATGGCGCTCACTTCTAACCTGGTGTGTCTAGTCAATCATCTGCTACGGGTGCAGTGTATATCGTGATATACTAACCTGTGTTCTCTTCCCAAAATGTCAGTTATTAACCGATATCTCCGAACAAATTAAAAAGGTAGTCAACACATCAAACTAATCTTGGCCATGTTAGAGTGCAACATATTAGAAGTACAAAACACATAGCACACCACTCAATTTGCGGGCAGAAACATACACAAAGACTCCGTTCACTACAGAAAACTCATTATACAGCATAAGTAATTCCAAATGGCCTGGTCTGTTTCTCTGTCTATTCAAACATCAGCGGTCGAGTAAGTGCATTTATTCAGTGATCACTATCGCAAACAATACAGTCGAGATGTCATGACAGAACACAGACCGGCTGAACGAAGCTTTCATTAGATCGCTAAACTTCAGCTTGTTAGTGTTTCAGATCATCGTCTGTGGCGCTTCCGCAATGAAGAGTAAGCATGTGCACATGGTTGCCAGATTGCTTAAAATAAGCAAACACCGGGCAGAAAATGTATCCTTTGTAACAGCGAAGCTCTGACAAACAAACTCTTGTTATCTGTCAACCGCTCTTATGAAAGCTCTCGTAGTAGATGCGTGTCCGCAGTTACATGTTCTTTTTTTGGACATTCGGCGCGTTCTTTTGGGAAAGTATGCTTGAATTTGAAATATTCGATAATCCCGATATTTTAAAATTTTACTTTGTCGTCAAAATTATTCCGATATTATCGCTAATATTCGATACATCGCCCAGCCCTAATAGGTACTTATTTGAATTTTTTTAAATTCTGTTTCCTGTCCTCTCTTGTTCTTAGGTGTATGCTTGGGGATACAACAACTCCGGGCAGGTGGGCTCTGGATCCACGGCCAACCAGCCCACCCCACGCAGGGTCAGCAGCTGCCTGCAGAATAAGGTGGTGGTCAACATCGCCTGTGGACAGCTCTGCTCTATGGCAGTTCTGGACAATGGGGAGGTTAGTTTAAATAACAAGAAGAGTTTAATCAAGAATTACAGATGACATTCAAATAAAAAAAAAAAAATAAATAAATCAAATAAATTAGATTATATGTTTTCACATGTAATCACATGTATTACTATTTGCTGGATTAGCCATCCAATTAAAAAAATATATATATTTATTGTGGAATATATGCATGTGTCAGGGGGCATGATTTTTGATTTATTGAGTGTGTTTTAAATAATTATTTGCTCTAAAGTAATGTGTTAAATACCTGTTATTGATGAGCATGCTGTTAGGAAATGTTGACATGCTGTCAGGATATGATATTTAATTCTGTTACTGTCTTTTGAAATGCTGCAGTTGTTGACTGTAGCTGTCTCAACTGTCAGCTGTGAGTTTTGTTTTGCGTTATTATGCATTCAACACTTCTCTGTGATACTTTTCTCACACCTAATATTGACAGTGTTTCCTTTCATGTTTTCATAGTAAAATGATAATTGTATTTCTTTGGGGGGGGGGGTTACTGTACATTACTTGCTGTAATTAGCACATGGTTTATCTCAAGGCTCTGTGTTGACAGACTTATGGCTGGGGTTATAACTGCAATGGGCAGCTTGGTTTGGGTAACAATGGCAACCAGCAAACCCCTTGCCGGATCGCCGCCTTACAGGGAATCAACATTGTACAGGTGACAAACAAAGACCTCTGGGTATTAATCAGTGGAGTATGGGGGTCTACTGAAATGAGGTGGCTTCTGTAAGAAAGCCTTAGTTGATAGCTTTTACTTTGCAGCAAACAATATATTATACATTAAATTAAAATATAGTATATTCTATGTTCATATTAACACACGTTTTATTAAAGCCAAATCACATCAAAGTCTCAGTTTTATGCGTTTATTTTTCCACATTGATAAAAAAATAAGTGTATTAATACAGTAAAACGCAGTGTTATTTTAGTATTTATTATACACTATTCCAGTATATATTAATGTTTTGAATTAGCTATTAATTAATTACTAAATTTATAAAATAAAATTTAAAAATGGTGCTTCTGTTATATGCTTTTATCAGTTTTTTTGTCAGGTTTTTTTGTAAATGCTTATTTAACTAATTTTATATTTATTTTGGTTTTACTTTTATTATTTTAGTACTTCAGCTTATTTTATTTCAGATAGTTGCAAAGGAAACATTGTTTATTGTATGTTTTAAACATAAATTACATATATCTAATATTTATATTTTCAATTATTTAAGCCCTATTTCAGATAACAAAAAAATTAAGTTTTATTATATTTATTATATTATAATAATGGCAGATTTATACATTGTTTTCTATATGTTCTGTTTTGTTGTTCTGTCAATTATTTTATAATTCCGTTTTTTTTTTGCTGGCACCATCTCTTTAGTAAAATCATCCCTGTTATTAAGTCAAATTATTTGCTTTGTATGATCTTTTAATGACCCACAGACAAAAAGCTAAAGCAAATAGAATCATAAGTAATATTTGACAAAATAATAATAATAATAATAATAATAATAAGCAAATAATAATAATTACACACACACACACACACACACACACATATATAAATGGTCGTGTCAGTCCTATCAGTGGTATAAAAGCAGCTGAAACAGCTTAAGGCCTCCCTGTCAAAACCACATAACCAAATAATACTCACATTTGTCTCAATTACCCCGCATTATTGTAAACATTCAGTTACAAAATAAATGAATCATAAATGGCAGATATGCCAGCAAATAAGGTGTTTCAATCAGCCCTGAACTGTCTTGATTTTACAGGTATCATGTGGATATGCACACACACTGGCTCTTACAGATGAAGGATTTATTTACTCTTGGGGTGCAAACTCATACGGGCAGCTTGGTACTGGAAACAAAAGCAACCAGGCTGTGCCCACCCTCATCAACATGGACAAGGAAAGGTAAGATTCAAACGCAGCCTCCCACCTGACAGATTTAACAGTTGATATGGTGGAGATAATTTGCCTGTCATCTCATCTGATTTTCTGTGCATTTGAACCCATCTGGGTGACATTTTAGACATACTGGAATTTATACACTTAGTTCCTGTCATGCATTTCCTTAACATTTAACAAAGAAATTTCAAAAAAAGTAGGTCAAGTGAAGTATGTTGTCTACACTTCATATAGCTGTTAAGGAAGCTATAGGAAGTCACTTCACCAGAAATCTTCATACGTGGGTGTTTGCTCAATAATTGTGGGAAACTCAGAGAACTCTTCACAGACAGTTGGAATTTGAAAAAGGTGTTTTTGCTTAGTTGTAACCATTTGAACTCTGCTTAAACACTAAATATAATCAGTATATATTGGCTTATCTGTCACTTTTTAATTCTCAAGTTTTACTGTGACATTTGAAAATATTCACATGAACATTTTTACATTTATCAGAAATGATATATATGATCAAAATTTATATTATATTACTATATATAACATTCTAGCCCTAGACCACAATCAAATTTATGTTGGTAATGATGACAGACTCTGTACATTTTTACTTGATATGGATTAATCTAACAGCCTATCACACAGCAGAAATAAATGTGACAGCAGGCAGTCAGTGCATGTTGCTAACAAGTCTGCATGTTCTGCTTGTCTCTTTGTGAATGAATGGTGGCGTTTGGTTTACTACACAGACTCAAACAAAAATGATGCTAGCAGTGTTTTCATTGCCTCAATATATGAAGACATGGACACATGAACTTCATCTCCAGAGCTGCACTCCAGAGCTGCACTCCAGAGCTGCACAAGTTTCAAATGCTTTTCACCATTTTATTTGAGAAAACCTACCACCGAATACACACAGAATCTCAAAGATCTTCAGGATAAATGGCCAAAATAAAAGACCAAAGAAATATAGCACTATGAAAATATTTCTAAAAATGTTTTTAAATATTTTTATTTTTTAAAATTAAAAATGAAATGTTTTATTGTTCCGTTTTGTTGTTCTGAAATTATTTTATAATCCTTTTTTTTTTTTTTTAGCTGGCACCATCTCTTTAGTAAAATCATCCCTGGTATTAAGTCAAATTATTTGCTGTGTATGATCTTTTAATGACCCACAGACAACAAAAACTAAAGCAAATAGAATTATAAGTATAATTTGAAAACCCCCCCCCCAAAAAAAAAAAAAAAATACAAATAATAATAATAATTATATATATATATATATATATATATATATATATATATATATATATATATATATACACACACACACAGGTGCATCTCAATAAATTAGAATGTTGTGGAAAAGTTCATTTTTTTCAGTAATTCAAATCAAATTGTGAAACTCATGTATTAAATAAATTCAATGCACACTGACTGAAGTAGTTTAAGTCTTTGGTTCTTTTAATTTTGATTTTGGCTCACATTTAACAAAAACCCACCAACTTCATAAGCTGAAGGCCACTGTCCTGGGCAGTGAAACCTGGGCTTCCATACCACCGTAGCAGTGCCACAAACTGATCACCTCCATGCCTTGCCAAATTGAGGCAGTAATTAAAGCAAAAGGAGCCCCTACCAAGTATTGAGTACATGTACAGTTAATGAACATACTTTCCAGAAGGCCAACATTTCACTAAAAATGTTTTTTTTTTTTTATTATTGGTCTTATGAAGTATTCTAATTTGTTGAGATAGTGAATGGATGGGTTTTTGTTAAATGTGAGCCAAAATCATCACAATTTAAAGAACCAAAGACTTAAACTTACTTTACTTCAGTCTGTGTGCATTGAATTTATTTAATACACAAGTTTCACAATTTGAGTTGAATTACTGAAATAAATGAACTTTTCCATGACATTCTAATTTATTAACATGCACCTGTATATATGGTCGTGTCAGTCCTATCAGTGGTCCAAAAACAGCTGAAACAGCTTATGGCCGCCCTGTCAAAACCACATAACCAAATAATACTCACATTTGTCTCAATTGCCCCGCATTATTGTAAACATTCAGTTACAAAATAAATTAATCATAAATGGCAGATATGCCAGCAAATAACATGTTTCTATCAGCCCTGAACTGTCTTGATTTTACAGGTATCATGTGGATATGCACACACACTGGCTCTTACAGATGAAGGATTTGTTTACTTTTGGGGTGCAAATTGTTAAATTTGATAAAAATTTATAAACAATGCAATATTGTATGTGGTGGGTTGTTCATTTTCTGCCAGTTTTAATGTTTACCAAATTATTATGTAATTTATCTTCTACATCAAACATATAAAAAAAGCTTTAACATGTTTGATCATTTAACAACAGCATCTGTGACACTCATTTGTCTCCTGCAGATTAGTGGAGGTTGCTGCGTGTCACACCAGTCACACATCAGCGGCGAAAACACAGAGCGGTCAGGTGCTGATGTGGGGTCAGTGTCGGGGTCAGGCTGTGGCCTACCCTCACCTCACACACTTCACCAACACTGACGATGTCTTCGCATGCTTTGCCACACCGGCAGTCACCTGGCATCTTCTGTCTGTGGGTAAGATCTTTATTCCACAAGCAATTTTCTGGCCACTCTTTCCATCAGCCTTGGTTTCTGAAGTATATTTTCATTTCATTTACTCCATAATCATTTCAGAAAGTTCTTTGATAAAGTGTCAAGTCTTGGATCAAACCAACCAGGCAAACAGTGAAAAAAAAAAACAAGACTTCAAAGACACTGAATTAAAACAAGTGGGCAAATTAGTACAATGGGCTACAATTTGCTGGAAAAAGGAAATAATTAATTAAATATATATATATATATATATATATATATATATATATATATATATATATATATATATATATATAATATATATATATATTTATATATATATACATACACACATACACACACAAACACTTAGGAAATAGGAAATATTATCACAATATTTTTTTTTTCCATGTCACAATATTGATATTTATAACACTATTTGTTTCCCATTAACCCTCTGGAGTCTAAGGGTATTTTTGGGGTCTGGAGAAGTTTTGTCATGCCCTGACATTTGTGCTTTTTTCAGTTTCTTATAAATATCTAAATGGCTAAAGTCTAATCTCACTGTAATCAGCACAAACTAGGCTATAATAATATGTGAGCAGCATGTATGTACATGATTGTGTTTTTGAGAAAAAAAATTTTATGCGTGGTTACTGAAAAACTCAAAATGTTAAATCAATTGAAAAAGGCAATAAAACCACACCATCGAAAATTGGTTCCCAGGAATTTTGAGAACTGGAGCTTGTAGCCTAGAATTTTTTTTTCTAAATGATGTGAAAATCATCTTGTTTACTCACTTACAGAAAACAATATATTGATTTAAATTTTCTAAGACACTTTTTGTTGCGAGTAGGCGTCAACTATCATGAATTCACACCTGAGAAGACAAAGGCCTGCATAATGAGCTGCATAATGAGCCATTCAGTCAGCTGTGTCACTGAGAGGGATGAGTTACAAGAAAGAATGTGAGGACAAGATAAATCTATATAATTTTATGTTTGTAGTTTATTTAGAATATATTTAATTATCCCCCAACATAATTTAATATTCACTTGTGAGTGCAGTTAAACAGTTTATTAGGAAAAATCAAAGCTGACTTTCAAACTGATTTTTTTGCATCATTACTCCAGTCACACAATCCTTCAGAAATACTTTTTAACAATCTTATTTTCTACAAAAAACATTTATTGTTATTATTATCATTATTATTTATATATTATTATTATTATTATTATTATTAATGTTGAAAAGAGCTGAGAATATTTTTTTTTTAGATTTTAGATTTTTTTAGGGGGGGTAAATTGAAAGAACAGCAATGATTGTTACATTTGTTACAGTTACATTTATTGTTACATTTATATTATTTACATCAAGCTTTTGAATGGTATAGTAGTGTATATTGTTATTGAAACTTCATAATATTTCACTTGATTATACATTTAGTCAGGAATTATAGTTTGGAAAAAGTCTTTGGAAAAAGTCTAACTAGTAAAATGTTTACACGTTATGTGAAAACTAGTACAAGTAATATAAATAAATAAAAAGAGAGTTACTCATGTTTATGAACTCTGCTGAATAAAGTGCTTCATTCTTCTTTTTTTCTGAGGAAATCCAAATCTCAAATCCTCAACCACATGACATCTTTTTGGGGTGATTTATGTCTTATTCCTCTCATCGCGAAGCAAACAGTAAAATTAATAAAAACTTGAAGAACAGTCTCGCTGCTTTGTCTTCTGTTGTGTGGGCGTATTCAAAAGCCGCGCGCGCTTCAGTGAAACATTTGAATCTCAAAAGCGCGCTCGGCGCGGGGGCGTGGTCGCATTAGAAGATAATGAAGCGAGACGTGAAAAACGGACATCGCGTTGTTTTCATATGGATTACTTTATCACAGAATATTTGTTTTCAGCAGCACTTGTTTAGGTTTAAAAGTAGACATGTCAGGCTTTCTATAGATATCTCTCTCATGTCTCTTCGTTGAGTATTCACTGAGTTACAGTTCATTTTAATGACGCATTTGTATCTGAAGACCAGCGCAGACAAAGGCTGCAGACAGCACTCCTTGTTTGTTATCTTTATTTTATAAGTGCACAAAGTTTTTGTTGTTATTATGTCTGTATACAAAAAAAAAGTAGACCCTTTACAGATTCGATTGATGTTATTGCACTTATCTGTACGATCAAACTGAAAGTGTAATTTAAGTTCTTTTCGGGGTTATCAGGAGAAAATACCCCAAAACGCGTATACGCGTTAATCGACTCCAGAGGGTTAACAGGGAAGGAAAACCTTGTATTAAATTCTTTAAATATATTATTATTATTATTATTATTACTTTGAGAAGTAGATTTTATTATACAATAATTATATCTCTGTCCTAATTTCTTTAAGTTAAACTAAACTTTTTTCGTCAGTTTATCGTGAAGATCTTTGAGCTTCAATGTGTATTTTATGGTAGTTTTTCTCAGATTAAACTGTGAAAAGATCATGATGTGACTTATGTCCTCATATATTGAGACAGCAGACAATGAAAACATTGTGAGGATCACTCATGTTTGAGTTTGTGTGGTAGACCAAACTACACCATTCATTAACACACAAACACAAAGAACATGCAGACTTATTGGCACCATGCACTGACTGGCTGTCTATTGTTAATGTCATGTTTATTTTTATGCTGTAAGAATATAAAATCACCAGGGAAATAGGTAGTAGGGGAGAGCAGGTCACAACTTAATACTTTTTGGCTATCTCAGTTTGTGTAAATCTACAACCCATATTAAGAAAGTTGGGATGTTTTGTAAAACGCAGTAAACATACTCGGTTACAAACATAACCTCGATTCCCTGAGATACAGGAATCAGTACTGCATCTGCTAAGATGTTATGGGAAAAAGAATTTTTTTTCTCCTGAAGCCTTTTTAAATAACGCAGTGTAACTGAATGGCCATTGGTATGTGCAGTACACTTTAAAAATGAAACAATGGCTCGGCAGCAGTGCTGCATGAACCTATGGCCACGAAGCCCGCCAAAGCCTGCCAGAATGGACTGGGCCATCTTGCTATTAAAGCGGGCACTTCGCCATAGGAATTAGGTTACTTTGACTGTAGCGACTTCACTCGTACTGTGTCTGCTAAGAAGCTGTGGGAACCAGTACAATCACGCCGTGCTTATGACAGATGAATGACTACATTCATTTGTAACATTGCCCAAGGCACCTCAGGGCCCAAGGGGACAAGAATAGTAAACACCTCCCAAGGCGAACGGGCTAAGCTCACAGAGGTCACGCTGAAATAACGCAATGATTGTTCCAGAAGACTTGCACAGCCCCGGCACCCATGAGGGCCGAGAGCGCACAAGTAAGTCCTCTGATGGGTTAGAGCATGTTACGGCCAAACTCCTGCTCAGAGTGGTACTGCGTAAGCAGGTGCATGCCAGTTATGCAGAAAGAACCCTAGCCTGCAAGGCAGGGACGTCCAGGTTATAAAACCTAGCAAATGTGGACAGCGAGGCCCAACTGGCCCCCGCACAAATTTCCGCAATGGACACGCCACTAGACCATGCTCAAATAGAGGTGACGCCTCTAGTTGAATGGGCTCATACTCCAATGGGGCATTGCAGGCCCAAGGAAGAGTAAGCAAGCATAATAGCGTCAACTATCCACTTAGAAAGTCTCTGCTTCGTGACCGGATGCCCTTTAGCGCGGCCACCAAAGCAAACAATGAGCTGTTCAGACTGCCTAAATGGGTCAGAACGCTAAATGTAAACTTTCAGCACCCTGATGTGGCAGAGTAAATTCAACTCCTGGTCCTCTTCTGAGGGAGGAAGTGCAGAGAGTGTAAAGACCTGTGCCCTGAATGAAGTAGAGAGCACCTTGGTATATGCCTCAGTTTCAGAACGACCTTAGAGTCTCACAGCACCTGTAAGTTTCCCATTCGTTTGAGCGATGCTAATGCTAGCTGCAGAGCTGTTTTCAACGGCAATCATCAACGACAGGGACCAAAGGTCAACAGACTGCAGCGGCTCAAAGGGAGGACCCTTCAGGCCCCTCAGAACAGTGGGCAGGTCCCACGTAGGGACAGTGGATTCAGCCTCCCAGCCCCCCTCAGAAAACTGACAACAAAGTTGTTTATGCCCAACGACTGGCCAGCTATAGGAACATGAGAAGCCGTTATAGCTGCTACATAGACCTTGAGTGTGGATGGGGAGCAACCCTTATCCAACAGATCCTGCAGGAAGGACAATATCACTGATACGTCACAGACGGGTGGGTCTTCGCTGCGGGTTAAGCACCAGGCGGAGAACACCGACCACTTAAGGGTGTAGAGGGATCTTGTAGATTGAGCTCTAGCCTGAGAAATGGTGTTTAGAACATACTCTGGGCTCCCATCTAGTGGCCAAAGATGCAGACCCCACAGTTTGGACCGGGGGTGCCATATCTGAGAGAGGAGATACCGCCTCAGGGAAATGGGCCATGGGGCTGCTATGAGCAGCTGCGACAGCTCTGATAAACAATGCTGGTTCCTCCAGAGCAGGGCCACCAGGAGAACATGGCGTTCCTGATTCATCTGATTACCTGCGGCATCAGGACGATTGGGGGAAAAGCATGGAGGAGGAGGTTGGGACAGTCTTGGGCCAACGAGTCCTTGTCCTTGCAATAATAAATAGGGCAATGAGAGTTGTCTTTTGAGGTGAAGATGTCTACTTCCGCCTTGCCAAAGATCAGTTTTTTTTTTAAATGTCTGCGGATGAAACATCCACTCTTCTGAGGGGACTTTGCTTCGTGACAACATGTCCGCTCCTTGATTTAGTTTGCCCTGAACGTGTGCTGCTCTCAGCAAGTGCAGGTTGAGCTGAGCACATTCCAGGAGGCGCTCTACCAGCACGAAGAGGCACCTCGAGGAAAGCCCTCCCTGTTGATTTATGTAAGACACTAGGGCTGTGTATTGCCAAGAATCTGGTGATACGATACGTATCACGATACAGGGGTTGCGATACGATGTGTTGCGATACAGTGCGATACTGTCAGCAAGGCAATATATTGGGATATTTCCTTTTTTAGGAATAGGTTATATTTTTAGGAAAG
Organism: Cyprinus carpio; assembly: GCF_018340385.1. Lineage (NCBI taxonomy): Eukaryota > Metazoa > Chordata > Actinopteri > Cypriniformes > Cyprinidae > Cyprinus > Cyprinus carpio. Next base: position 6,455,673 of record NC_056611.1, read on the forward strand.
CTGTCATTAAGAACACAATTCAATTCAAGTTTATTTGTATAGCGCTTTTTACAATACAATACATAAAATTAAGTTTCTACAATATTTAGTAGTCACTTATCAGTGGTGATTGTCAGTTTAGTAACATATGGCAGAAATGTACAGAAAAATCAATTAAAGACATAATCAGTCAGACGATGAACACTATTAACAGCAATTATATTAAACCTATAGCAAAATTTGGTAGTTCTGTATGTTGTAAGAACACACCACCATATGCAAACTTTAGCAATAAGTAAATAAAAATTATTTAACCAGAACACAGTGGGGATCCAAGATGGCGGCTTAGAGAACGGTCGCGTTATTCAGACGGTGCGGGCTATTACATTCATTTATCATTATTTTCGGCGGAGGAGCTCATTATTTTCTGTGTTGCTGGCTGCATAGTTTGCTATGAGTTTAGACACCTACTTTTTGAAGCAATCGACCAACATGCCTCAAAGGAACACTAAAAATTCGAGCAAATCAGAGACAGAGCTTTTTGAAGTGATGGTGAAGATTGTGCTACTGTTAGTTCAGATGCTAGCATTAGTGTTTCCGAACCGGGCCCACGACAGATTATTAAGGAAGTCACAGAAAACATTTCGAAATTGATTGATGAAAAGTTAAGTCCACTGTCACAGCTCTTGCAACAACAGAACGAGAAGATAGATGATCATGAAAAACGAATCACCGAAACTGAGAATCGAATTTCCGCGGTGGAAGATGCTGCCGCCCCGGTCGAGGGTAAATTGGAGACGCTTGCGAAACGAGTTCGGGAATTAACAGAACATGTGGATGATTTGGAAAACAGAGGGAGAAGGAAAAACATACGTATTGTTGGGCTCCCAGAGAATGCAGAAGGTGATCGCCCTGTTAATTTTTTCGAATCCTGGCTGCCGAACTCTCTGGGCATTCAAACGAAATCTGGCCGCATGAAGATTGAACGAGCCCATCGCGTTCCAGGCAGAGCTCTCAAGACGGCATCCCCGTATCCAAGGGCAGTTTTGTTGAGATTTCATAACTACGTAGACAAGGAACGGGTCATCACAGCAGCGAGAGAGTTGGGTAACGGTGAGAAGGCTTTGATGTTCGGAAACTCCAAGGTGAAAATTTTTCAGGATTTCTCAGCCGCGGTTTTGCGTAAACGCAAACAATTTGACGAGGTCAAGAAGCGTCTGAAGGCAGCCGGTGCCACTTATGCGCAGCTTTATCCTGCATCTCTCAAAGTCACATATCGAGGAGCTACCAACGTGTTTCAGGATCCAATTGAGGTGGACAAATTCTTGTCGTCGCAGGAGGGAATATCCCTGTGAATGTTTTTTCATTCGTCATGCTGGCAATGAAAAGGACTTGGGTATGTGTACGCCACAATATGTAGACAGATATACTTTTTCTTTTTCTTCTTTTCGGCTTTGGTTAAATTAGGCCCTCTGTCACATGGACATGCTGTGTGCGTTTAAGGTCCGCAGGTCTGTCAGCGGTACGGGGTAACCAACTTTCTTTTGTCGTTCAGGGTCCCTTTTACACTGAATTGCGTTTTTTGAACCATTTCAGAGTAATGACTGGTTCTAATCTGAGTACAGTTTGTACTGTTTCTTGTATTATAGTTACGTGTTTATTGTTGTTGTTGTTTTTGTTTTGCACTTTTCAGCTCACCTTTGATGTTAACATGGGACTGTATTTCTGCTATAGGAAACATTTTTGTCGGGATTTGTTTTTGTTCTTCTTCTTTTTCTCCCTTATTATAAAACATGTCAGTTAGTATGCTTAAAATTTGTTCCTGGAACGTTAATGGGATACATACACCCGTGAAGAGGAAGTCAATTCTCACATTGCTTAAAAAGGAGAATGTTGATATAGCCCTTTTACAAGAAACTCATCTTGATGATAAAGAGAACATCTTAAATTGCAACAGCTGGGCTTTAGTCATGTCTTTTTTCTCCTCATTTACATCGAGGAGTAGAGGAGTGGCCATTTTGTTAAAAAAATCTTTACCTTTCAGGCTGATAAATTGTATCAAAGATAAAAATGGGCGTTATGTGATTGTGAAGGGTTTGCTGCAAGATGAAGAAATCGCCATTATGAATGTATATTTTCCCCCTGGTCATCAATGTGATTTTTTAACAAATGCATTCGTCAAATTGTTGGAATTCAAGGTTACTCGTTCTATTGTGGGAGGAGATTTTAACTGTCAACTGAACCCACTTATGGACAAATTACCTTCAGGTTTGACTCCCTCATTTCAGGCTAAATTTATTAATTCTTTATGTGAAGATTTGGATTTTGTTGATGTATGGCGTGCACAGCATCCAGCTGATAAAGAATTTACTTTCTATTCTAAACAACATTGTTGCCACACAAGAATAGACTTTTTCTTTGTTCCTAAGGGACTGTTACAATTTATAGATTACAGCGCTATTGGAAAAATTATAATTTCAGATCATGCTCCTGTTTTTTTACATTTAAAGTTGCAGAGTCCTTTTAATCAAACGAGGTATTGGAGATTTAACCCTTTTATTCTTAAGGATAGCAAATTCTGTTCTTATTTTATGTCAGAATTCCAATCATTTTTTGCTATCAATTCTCCCTCTACAGAAGATAAGTCTCTGCTATGGGAAACGATTAAAAAGCTTTTTCAAGAGGTCTTGTAATTTCTTACACCTCTAGTAAGAGGCGGAGGCAAATAGAACAGAAGAACATTCTAGATACAAAACTTAAACGAGCAGAGAGTGATTATGTTCAAAATCCGAAGTCAGCAAAATTAAAGGAAATTACTGCTTTACGTTCTGCTTTAGAGTCCTTTGCATATAAGTTCTGCTGAGAGAAAAGTTAGGTTCGCTAAGCAAAGGCTCTATGAACATGGTGATAAGCCAGGGAAATACCTGGCTTATCTTACTAAGAAAAAAGCAGACTCACAAATGATATCTTCAATCAAGGATGATCAGGGGCATTCTTCTTCTGATGTTACAATAATTAACAATACATTTGTTAACTTTTTTAAAACACTATATAAAGCAGAGTCCCCATGTAACTCATTAAGCCTTATGGATGTGTTTTTTTCTAAAATAGAGTTACCTTCTATATTGGAGGATCAGAAGCTTGCTCTTAATGGTCCTATTTTAAAGGAGGAGGTGTTATCAGCAATAGGGAGTTTGCACACTGGGAAAGCCCCTGGTCCAGATGGACTAAGTTCTGAATTTTATTCAGAGTTTCAAGATTTTTTTTTGGTAGATCCTCTTTTAGAAATGTTTAATTATTCATTAGAGAATGGTATTCTACCTCCTTCCTTACGGGAAGCTAATATTTCTCTGATACTTAAAAAGGGAAAACAACCAGAAGATTGTGCCTCTTATAGGCCAATATCCCTATTAAATTGTGATTTCAAAATTCTTTCTAAAATCCTTGCTAAAAGGCTTGAAGACTTACTCCCTCAACTTATTAAAGAAGATCAAACTGGTTTTATTAAGGGACGTAACTCTGGAAATAGTATTCGTAGACTATTAAATATTATTCAGTTTTCACATGAGCAGAAAATGGACAGTCTTGTTGTCTCAATGGACGCAGAAAAGGCGTTTGATCGAGTTGAGTGGCCTTACTTTGTTTTATACATTATCTAAATTCGGTCTGGGTGAAAAATTTGTTAGTTGGGTGAAGCTGTTGTATACAGGCCCTCTTGCTGCTGTTATAACTAATGGCTTACGTTCTTCCAGTTTTGGGATCAGTAGGGGCACTCGACAAGGCTGTCCATTATCACCCCTTCTTTTTGCTTTAGTAATACGAACCTTTGGCTGAGGCAATTAGGTCAAATCCAGGTATACATGGTTTTGGCTATAGCCAGTAGGCAACATAAGATTAATCTTTTTGCTGACGATGTGCTCGTTTTCTTATCTAAACCGGACATATCTATAATTAATCTCATAAGTGTCATTAAAGATTTTAGCGTCTTCTCAGGCTATAAGATTAATTTTAGTAAATCTGAAGCTATGCCACTTGGTAACCTACAAACTGTCCCTTCAGGTTCACTTTCTTTCCCATTTAAGTGGTCTACGATGGGCTTTGTATATCTGGGAATACATATAACCCCTAAATTTGACCAGATGTTTAAATCAAATTTTACTCCTCTTTTTAATCGTATTAAGCTTGATCTAGAAAGATGGAATACTCTACCTATTTCTTGGCTGGGGCGCATTGCTCTTTTGAAAATGAATGTTCTCCCAAGATTGTTATACCCGATTCAGATGATTCCAGTTCTTTTCTTACAGAAAACATTAAAAGATATAGACAGATGGTTCAGTTCTTTTATATGGGCTAATAAAAGACCTCGCCTTAGGATTAATATATTGCGTTTACCAGAGGATATGGGTGGCTTGGGTCTTCCGGATATTAGAAGATATCAACTTGCTGCCCATTTACGTTATATAAACTACCTGAATTTCTGAAGACCCAACTTCATTGTGGCTGGATATAGAGTCCTTTCAATCACAAGTCCCTCTTCAAAATTTGCTTTTTATTTAAAAAAATGAAGACAGTTAGAGTAGCTTGTACAAACCCAATTACTGTAAATTCTGTGAAAGCTTGGCAGTCTGTTAGGCGATTTGAGGGCAAATCATGTTTAACATCGCTTTATACTCCAATATGTAACAATCTAGATTTCCCCCCAGGTATCAGTGATTCACGTTTTCGACAGTGGGCTCTTAAGGGGCTTTCTAAACTAAAAGATCTTTTTGATAATAATATTCTTATGTCTTTTAGTCAGATTTCCCAAAAATACAACTTAGATGGGCTGGATTTTTTTCCGCTATTTACAAATAAGAAATTATATTCAAAAGGATACAACACTTCTTTCTAATGTATGTTCTTCAGAAATCGAGAAGCAGCTTTTCGAAATGCACTCGATTAAATCTATAAGATTGTTTTATGATGAGTTATCAGAGTATCTTGACACTTCCACTCATTTTCTTAAAATAATTTGGGAAAAGGAATTTAATATACAAGTAACAGAGGAAGATTGGTGTACGGTTTGGGAAAATGCAAAGAGTCTGAGTATATGTAATAAAGTAAGAGCTATCCAGCTCAAGATTCTTCACAGAGCTCACATTTCTCCTTCCCAGCGTAGCAGATTTAGGGCTGATTGCTCTCCTTTCTGTCCCAAATGTAAGACAGAAATAGGTAGTCTTACTCATTGTTTGTGGTTTTGTAACAAGATACAGAGGTTCTGGTGGGGAGTTTCTGAAGAACTGAACAAAATTTTGGGGATTACTTTGGTTCCAGATCCAAGGACTTATTTGCTGGGAGTGTCTCCTCCTGTGGGTCTTGATAAGTGCAAAATTAGGCTTTTTAATATTCTGATTTTCAGTGCAAAGAAATGTATACTTTTAAAATGGATATCAGATAAGGCTCCCTCCATTAGGATGTGGCATCAAACTATTCTTGAATATCTGTCGTTAGATTACCTGACTTGTATTGTACATGATAAGACTGGAAAGTTTCATAAAATTTGGGAACCTTTTATGACATATGTTGAATTTGACATTGCTTCCATCCTGACAAGAGGATTTATCTGAGGATATTATAATCTCTAATATTTTTTTTCCCGACTTAGTGAATTCCCATGTATGTGTATAAAAGTACGTAACCCTTACTTTTAGGGTGTGAGCTGATTTTGTGGTGTTTTTTTTTGTTTTGTTTTTGTTTACCTGTCATTGTCATTATATTATCACAATTTTGTAAGGATGTTATTTCTTTGTGAAAAGTGAAAATAATAATAAAAAAAAAAAAAAAAAAAAAAACAGAACACAGTGGGATCGGCATTTGCAATAATCAGTCCCTGTAACATTCAACTTTATTGAACCAATTTTTGTGCAGTACAAGTAAAGGGTGGGAGTGTTAGGAATTAAAGTGCTTGCAGGATCCTTTAGTTAAATGTTTAATACGTATAAAATGTATTTTATAAAAAGACTATATATATATATATATATATATATAATATATATATAATATATATATATATATATATATATTATTTTATAAAAAGACCATATATATATATTTAGAACCTGCTTTAAAGGTTCACAATTTCAGTTTACAATTGTGACATACAATGTCATAACATTTTGATCTGAACAAAAATGACATCTGCTTATTATCAATAAAAAAGTGCTTACAGGATTCCTAAAGAAAACAAAACAATTATAAAACAATAAAATAAATACAGATGTTGAGCCTTTCCACTTGGATTTCAATGGTTTTTCATTTTGTATTTAAAATGTTCTGCATGGAATCGCCGAAACCGCGACATGAGCACCGCCCCAACTGCACAAAATGGTCCCAAAATAAGAGAAAGTTGCAGGCGCGACGAGCTGCGACCCTAACGCCAACCTCGACCCGCCCCGCCCCTCGCGAGCCCCTCTTCACACTGGACGCGGCGGGACCGAGGCAGCGCCCTCGCCATGGTCCCCTGGTGGACATTACCACAAAAGCCCAAATGACGACACACTTCAGCTTTGTAAATCGAACCAGGAACAGGGACAATTCTTTCACCCTACATTACTAGCAGCAATATTAATGCAAACATTAGTGGTGTGCTTTAAAGCTTGTATTTCCTGTTACTCTCACTGTCGTTCAGAGATGAAGACTGCCATCTAGCGGTCGGGATGTAAACTCAGAACGAAACAACTGGCATGAATCTTGTACTTTTTATTTATTTTTTATTTTTTTTGTAAATATCGATATTCCTTTTTGAGAATCACGTGTATCAATATTTTCTCGTATAAGACACCACAGTTATGCTGTCCGAGCGGACCAGAACGTGGTGTCCCCTCAGGTCCAGTAGGAAGGTTTGACAGGCCTGACATAACCCCAGCATTTCGAGGCAGTTGAAGGGAACCTTGTCAGTGTCCTTGATTTCTGTCAGGGTTAGCCATAAGTGATGCTCAAGCACCACCAGACTGGTCATGGAATGCCCTACAGCCTGAGCTGTTGTTTTGGTGGCTACTTTTTTTTTCCCCCCGAAAGAATTAAAGTGAAATGTGACAAAATGCTCCATAGGTGGGACACATTATAACATGTGAGGGGCGTGTTGTAACATGAACATATAACAGCTTAAAATGTTTTCTGAGCTAATAAAAAATATATATGTTCAAGGCAAACTAAAACAGTCAGTCATTTATGGTAAATACAATATATATATATATATATACACACACTCACCTAAAGGATTATTAGGAACACCATACTAATACTGTGTTTGACCCCCTTTCGCCTTCAGAACTGCCTTAATTCTACGTGGCATTGATTCAACAAGGTGCTGAAAGCATTCATTAAAAATGTTGGCCCATATTGATATTATAGCATCTTGCAGTTGATGGAGATTTGTGGGATGCACATCCAGGGCATGAAGCTCCCGTTCCACCACATCCCAAAGATGCTCTATTGGGTTGAGATCTGGTGACTGTGGGGGCCATTTTTAGTACAGTGAACTCATTGTCATGTTCAAGAAACCAATTTGAAATGATTCGAGCTTTGTGACATGGTGCATTATCCTGCTGGAAGTAGCCATCAGAGGATGGGTACATGGTGGTCATAAAGGGATGGACATGGTCAGAAACAATGCTCAGGTAGGCCGTGGCATTTAAACAATGCCCAGTTGGCACTAAGGGGCCTAAAGTGTGCCAAGAAAACATCCCCCACACCATTACACCACCACCACCAGCCTGCACAGTGGTAACAAGGCATGATGGATCCATGTTTTCATTCTGTTTACTTCAAATTCTGACTCTACCATCTGAATGTCTCAACAGAAATCGAGACTCATCAGACCAGGCAACATTTTTCCAGTCTTTAACTGTCCAATTTTGGTGAGCTCGTGCAAATTGTAGCCTCTTTTTCCTATTTGTAGTGGAGATGAGTGGTACCCGGTGGGGTCTTCTGCTGTTGTAGCCCATCCACCTCAAGGTTGTGCGTATTGTGGCTTCACAAATGATTTGCTGCATACCTTGGTTGTAACGAGTGGTTATTTCAGTCAAAGTTGCTCTTCTATCAGCTTGAATCTGTCGGCCCATTCTCCTCTGACCTTTAGCATCAACAAGGCATTTTCGCCCACAGGACTGCCACATACTGGATGTTTTTCCCTTTTCACACCATTCTTTGTAAACCCTAGAAATGGTTGTGCGTGAAAATCCCAGTAACTGTGCAGATTGTGAAGTACTCAGACAGGCCCGTCTGGCACCAACAACCATGCCACACTCAAAATTGCTTAAATCACCTTTCTTTCCCATTCTGACATTCAGTTTGGAGTTCAGGAGATTGTCTTGACCAGGACCACACCCCTAAATGCATTGAAGCAACTGCCATGTGATTGGTTGATTAGATAATTGCATCAATGAGAAATTGAACAGGTGTTCCTAATAATCCTTTAGGCGAGTGTATATATTATTATATATAATATTATTTATTATTATTAAAGTCTGTTGCTCACTGGCTTTGAATACACATACAGATCATGGGTCACAGGAGGGCATGCTCCCGAGCAAATTATTTGGGCTATAGGAAAATTATAGGAAATAGGAAGTTTCCGATAGCACGTGAAGACAGCAGAGAAGTGCTCTTGCTCAACACAGTGGAGTGAATCGATTTGTTAATTTTTGGGTTTATTATTTTGAGTCGTATGGGATGTGGATGTGGACCTGTTAATGTCCTGGCAGTGACAAATAGCTTGTTTTATATTTAATTTAATTAATTTAAAAAGCACCTTATTTGTTTAAAGATTTGGGAAGTCGTGGCCTAATGGTTAGAGAGTCAGACTCGTAATCCAAAGATTAAGAGTTCGAGTATTGGGCTGGCAGGAATAGTAGGTGGGAGGAGTGAATGTACAGCACTCTATCTACCCTCAATACCATGATTGAGGTGCCCTTGAGCAACTCACTGATCCCCCAACTGCCTCTCGGGCACCGCAGCATAAATGGCTGCCCATTGCTCCGGGTATGTGTGCACTTTGGATGGGTTAAATGCAGAGCACGAATTCCGAGTATGGGTCACCATACTTGGCAGAATGTCACGTCACTTTCTTTTAAAGTGTTTGCAAACCAAATGTTATTACACTTTTGTTTATTTTGGAGGTAGGCTTATTTTTAATTAAAAAAAAAGTGCACAATACACTACTTTTGAATGCATTATTAGATTTGTGCATAACAATGCAATTAATCACAGACAATAATGTGATTAATCGTGATTTAAAAAATGTATCGTTGCCCAGCACTTTTATATATATATATATATATATATATATATATATATATATATATATATATATATATATATATATATATATATATATATATATATATTAACTTTTTTCATATAAAATGACAGAATTATTTCAAAATAAAAAACAACTCATTTTGGAGTTTGAAAACAAACACACCATAAAACACTGCTATACAGCATAGTTCAAAACATTGTGTGCAAATAGATGAAGAAACATTTAGGTATTCAGAAGAACAGAGTTGAATACAACACACCCCTCCCTCCACACGCAAGAGAAGACAAATAGACAAGCCAGTACGAATGCTTTAAATTTCTTAAAATAATAAATTCTGAACTTTCAGGTTCTTCCTCTCAGTATTTCTTCACCTGTTTCTGATGGTTTCTCAATAGCATTCATAAAAGTAACAGTACAGTTATGTCGCTACCTTCATAGAATTACAGTTCTAATAGCAATGCATGTTTTAACAGTGTTACAATGTGCCCCCACCACAACTGGCATTTAAATCTCATTAAAATTTTATCTAAACTTCTAAAGGTTTGTAAATTTAAACAATAGGAGGTTTGTCTCATTTTAGATAAACACTAAAAATTAGGATGTAACATTTAAATTTAGTTTTGCTACAATTAAATGTTCAGTTATATCTTCCAAAGATTAGTGTATTTTTCTCTGTATAATGTTGATACGGCAACTAGAAAATGCATGGTTTTATTTTTCTAGCATGTGTGGAAAATTTTTAACAATGTGTGTTACAACTAGCCCTGCTTTAGGTTGTGCCCTGCTCTCCCCTATTTCTTTATTAAGGTGTTTTACCACACCATTAGCTTTTAATACAGCTTCTTAATACAGCTCCTTCTTAGAATTGAGTCATATAACTTATTTTAAATGTCTTCAGTGGAAAGTCGTTTATCAAAACATCTGCAAGTTGTTTCATGGGTTCAACTAGGGTTGGGCCGATAGACGATGCCATCATCCATTGCCGATGGCTGATAGATATCACAATGTTGAGCTGTTGTTCTGAAAGATAATGCCAGCTTTGTGATTCCCCCTCTCACCCACACCACCTGTCCCAATAATGTGTTCTGAAAGAAAATGACGTGTACTACGTCAACCCCTAATGTGAATGAATACAAGATGGGAGGAAAATATGAATTTCAATACTTTAGTTTTATCATTGGGTAATTGTACTGTATATAAATTGCGGACATCATGGAGCCTGGCATTATGCCTGGCATTGAAACTGCTTTTGAATGCACAATCTCTTTTTAGTTTCAATTTCGATTTGCAATTGCACATATTCTGTTTATACGATGGAGCGGCAGTACTTACCACATGTTTTACAAGATTAGATGTGCGTCAGTGGTGCTCAGAATCTGCAAATCATTCGCCATCGTCCTCAGTCATCTCTCCTAACTTTGTTTATGTGTAAGTGAAATTTTAAGTACTGTAATGTAACAGGCAACTGTTAGCAAATGTTATTTGTTTTCCGTGCCTTTTTGAATATGGATTTATGCTTCAGGCACACCCCCTAACCATTTTAGAGAGTATCCCAGAACAAATCAGCGCAATCAGCGTTGTTTACATTCAGCATGTGGGATTACTCATGGTTTTGTTATCATATTACGGATTTTGAGTCACAGATTGGATAATTTTTCAGATCAGCAAAAAAAGTACAAATAAATAAATACAATTTACTGAAAGCTTACTTTAAGTACTTCTATACTACAGCAAAAACTACTAGCTTAACTAATAAAGTTAGTAATAAGACAAGAACAATTACACAAATTACAAGCATCTGAATACAACATAACACAGTTACAAATAAAGTCAGTAACAGTATTCAGGTGCAGAAATATAATAATTAAGTGTAAAATAACACAATAGTGCTCACTTCACAGGTTTAATACAGATTAATCTTTGTTAAAGCTGTGGTGTTATTTGATTAGCAGACAGAAGCAAGTATTTATTGGCTGCTGTCCCTTTACGACCAAATGAACGGGCCTAATACTGACACATATCCAGTTTCTTTCTCAGTTGTTTACTGTGTTTAGAATACCTGCCAAAATGTGTATTTTAACATAACTTTGTGTGTATGTGAAAGATGAATCAATTCGGTGTTCACACAGTGTCTCTCTCTCTGCGTGTGCGGCAGCGGCTGAGCACACAGAAAACAGCGCCCAAGTTAAAATTGCTTGAATGTGTAAATTGGCAAGAAAACGTGCAAATGATAAAATTTCACTCTGTGATGGTTCAACTTAACAGTTAATCCGCAAATCACATATGTGTCGAACCGTGGGGCCTGGTCTGTATTTTTTACCAATGTCCTTGCTACAATTCTGTGCTTTGATCGTGAAAGTATACTTGCTTTCTATGGAGGATCAGAGAGCTCTCAGATTTAATCAAAAATATCTTAATTTGTGTTCTGAAGATGAACGAAGGTCTTAACAGGTTTGGAACGACATGAGAGTGAGTAATTAATGACAGAATTAAAATTTTTGGGTGAACTAACTCTTTAAAGTTATCCAGTAGAAGATTATAGAGTAAGCAGGTGCAGATTGCTATATTTTGGTATGTATTCTTTCTTTCTACCAAGATCTGGCAACACTGAGTCAAAACGTGTCCTTTCTTTCCTTTCTTGAGTTCTTGCTCTGCATATACAGAAGACACAACTCTGATACGTGTTTGAATTGAAGTCTGAAGTTGAAGTCTATTTGTTCAGTTCAGTTCCATACACTGTATAGAATTTCACTACCTGAATTTTTCACTACCGAGAGTCAGTTTGGTTGTAGTATGTTTTCATTGCCGTAAATTACTGAACTGTGTGAGTACAGAAGAGTTCTAAGCATTAAAGGTGAACTGACAACCAAATTTAGCTGTAGTCTGTATGCGGCCTATATGATTTAATGTAAATCATCAGCATTTTAATGACAAAACTTTAAATGTGTTTTTACATGTGGAAACTTACTGTAAGTCTGGATGCTTTACTTTGTGAGAAAGTTGCTTTAAACTAGGCCTGCACGATAGATCGCATGTGATATTTGATGCGCATCTTGTCAGTAAAGCCGGTTCTGTAATCAGCGGTAAATCTTCATCTCCTGCCCGCTTTCACATGGAGCAGCATTAACTACACAGGGCCGTTGTTCACTGACAAGCTGTGCAAAACATGATCATATTTTGCGCGTTTTTGCACAGCTTGTCAGTGAACAATGACTCTGTGTAGATAATGCTGCTCCATGTGAAAGCGGGTCTACTTTAAACAAATAATGTATTATTTTCTAACTCTTTTCTGCTCATTAGATGGAGATGACTACCTGACTGTTGCCCAGTCGCTAAAGCGAGAGTTCGACAGCCCAGAAATCTCTGACCTAAAGTTCCTGGTTGATGGGAAGTGCATTCATGTGCACAAAGCCCTGCTTAAAATCAGGTAAATTAAATAACATCTCTAAAGTTTTTTGCGCTGTTTTTAGCCCTATTTTGTGTATAAGAAGTAAAAACGTTTTCCTCAGGTATGTAAACAACATCTGAAAATAGTCTGTGAATTATCAACAACAGAGTGGGGTTTTCCCCACTTGTCATTTCCATGCTTTTATTCAAATCTTGGCAGCTGAACTCTTTTGACATGAACATGTGCAGACACATTCTTGAGCGTGCTTAAACGCACTATTGCATAAGTATTGCTCTTTGTGTTTCGAAATTCACTATGTTAATATTATGAAACATATTTTCTGTATCTTATTAGAGCAAAGTTAGACCCTTACTTTTTCCCAAGGAGATTTAGGGGGGCAATGATAATTTTGGGTTAGTGTTTGTAAAATAGAGGCAATCAAGGAGACATTTACAAGCAAAATTATATTATTTGTAGTTATTATTAAAGTTTAATGTAATATATGCAATTTATGTAATATTTATATATAAAGACTTCAGATGCAAAAACCTTGAAGTACATCTGAGATTTTTATTTTAAATGAGCATTTTCTAATCAGGCTTCCTATGGCTCTTTTATTCTCACTGGTCTACAGATGAAATGTTAGCTACACTATTCAAAAAGGTCATGCCTTGTAACAGGTTTGAAATCATATAGACAATTTATTAACTTCAGTAATGATAAAGCAAGCCCAGACAACTATACTGCCAGTCTGTATGAAGTCTGCAGTGTCTTAGATCATGCTGTGTCCAAATTCCATAAAATGTTTCAACCTTAAACAAACATTTGCACTGACATGGGTATGCTTCTCTTGCATGGGCACCTAGCTTTCTGGGTGTACAAAAAAAAAAAAAATAAAAAAAAAATATTACAATATGGCATAAAATCCTAATTGTAATTTATTTCTTTTTTTTTTTTTTTTAACTGTTTACTTCTCTTTGATGTTTGAGCTTTATATTAGGTGGGCTAGTATTTGTCTTTGCTGCAGTATCTTAAAAAATTTGAATATATGTGAAATTTCACTGGTATTATAACATATTTTAATTACAATTAATACAACGTTTTCAAAAATAATAATAATTTTGTGTTTGTATTGATAGGTGCGAGCATTTCCGAGCATTGCTGAACGAGACCGATGAAGAGACCATAGAGATTCATCAGTTTTCTTATCTGGTGTATCGTGCATTCCTGGAGTACCTGTATACTGATACCATCAACCTCCCACCTGAGGATGCCATTGGTAAACCACACCCTTCATGACTGCTAGATCACGGTCATACATCCATGATCTGAATTACACTGATTTATTTGTTTAAATCCACAAATACATACATGTTTGACATGCTTTTAGATGGAGTCCAACATGACACAGTGGAAAAACTTGTTAAAGGTTTAGTTCACCCAAAAATTTAAATTGTCATTAATTACTCACCCTCATGTCATTCCAAACCCACAAGACCTTCATTCATCTTCTGAACACAAATTAAGATATTTTTTATGAAATCCGAGAGTGACTTTCCGAACCTGACTTTCCATAAACAGCAACGCAACTACAATGTTCCCAGGTCCAGAAACGTAGCAAAGACATCATAAAATAATCCATGTGACATCAGTGGTTCAATTGTAATTTTACGAAACTATGAGAATTTCTGTGTGAAAAGAAAACAATAATAACAATTTATTCAACAATTCTTCTCCCCGATTTGCCGTCCCATTTTGGACAGTACCCCAGAACGTAATCAACATAATCAGCGTTTATCATCAAAAGTATTCTCGTAGCTTCATAAAATTACGGTTGTTCCACTGATGTCACATGGAATATTTTTACTGATGTCTTTGCTACGTTTCTGGATGTGGGAACATTGCAGAGCTCTCAGATTTCATCAGAAATATCTTCATTTGTGTTCTGAAGATGTTCAAAGGACTTACGGGTTTGGTACAACTTGAGGGTGAGTAAATAATGACAGAATTTTCATTTTTGGGTGAACTAAGCCTTTAACTACACCATAAAGCAGCATTTTTTTTGTTAAAATATCTGACTGATGTTGTGTGGTGTTTGTAAAGGTCTGCTGGATTTGGCCACATACTACCGTGAGAGCCGTCTGAAAAGACTGTGTCAGGAGACCATCAAGAGAGGCATCACAGAGGAGAACGCTATAACACTGCTCTCAGCTGCTGTCAAGTATGAAGCCCGGGTAAGTGTGCACACTCACACCTTCAGTCATACATCCATTCAGTTAAATACAGGTCCTGTTCCAAATGTTAGTGAGATAAAAATTAACATGTTACTAAGCTAACAACACCATGCTCAAAATTTCCAAAGATGATGTGAAATACACAAGAGACTCGACAAACATTTTGTTAAGCTAACATCTTAATACACTAATAAAAAATACGACGAACATATTAACAACTCATTCTAAAGATTCAGATGTTAGTGTATTGCTAAGCTAACAACAGATACTCTAAAAATCACAGATTTTTTTTTTTTTTTTTTTTTTTTTGGGGGGGGGGGTAAATGGATGTTATCTTATTGCTACAGTACAATACAGTTTGATGTTATCTAATAACTTCATAATCTAAGAAGTGAAAAAAGCACAAATATTTGGTGAAATAGCTTAAAGGAGACAAATAACTTTCATAGTCGGTACAGTGGATTTTGATTTTAGCGTATTGCTAAGTTAATGGCTTTATACTGTTTGAAATAGATCATTTGCTGATGACTTTATACTCTAATAAGCAAAAAACAAACATAAATATGGGTTAAAACAGCTGACTTCAAGAAGACTTGACTTACATTCGCAGTTTGATGTTAGTATATTGCTAAGCTATGACTAAGTACTCAAAGATTGTTTTCATACCAACTATGGGGCCAGATTCATGAAATATTCTTAAGAAAATTATATAAAGAATATTCTATTTTTCTTCTTATGATTATTATGTTAATCTGCATGCAGCAAAAAAGATGGCTTATAGGGTGTTTTCATTTAGTTGATCAGCGAATCCTCAGCAAGAATTGGCAAGAACTCCATACAATTAGATAACACTAAAGCTTGCAATTTAATTCCTAAGGGGAAAAAAAATAAGATTAAATAAATATTTGAGAACAACATTTTTTACAGATTTGTATTTATAAACATTCTTACGAACTTCGAATTTATACTTTAAAAAATTTCTTAAGAAGTTTTTTTTTGTTAATCTGGCCCCAGAAAAACAAAAGTAGTGACCTCAGGCTTTAAACAAATTTGGGTCCACTTTAAAGGATCAAATGTGATATCTACCCCAAGATAGCACCATACAGTTATAACTAAAAATAGCACATACACACGTGGTCAGAATTTTTGGTACCCTTGGTAAATCAAAGAAGTCTGTGAAAATAAATCTGCATTGTTTATCCTTTTGATCTTTTATTTTAAAAAATCACAAAAAATCTAACCTTTCATTGGAGAATAAGAATTTAAATTGGGGGGAAATATTATGAAATAAATGTTTTTTCTCAAATATACATTGGACACAATTACTGGTACACCTTGAAATTCTCATGAGTGAAATATATCTGAAATATATTGCCATTCATATTCACAATTTTGAGCACACCAGGGTGATTATGAACATGACATTATCCAGCCATGGCCTCCTGTTTCACATAAATATAAATGGAAGGGAAAACAAAGGCCAAATTCCAAATTAATCACCCATCACAATGAGAAAAACCAAAGAATATATTTCTGATGTGCAGCAAAAGATAACTGAGCTTCACAAATTAGAAAGTGGCTTTAAGAAAAGAACTAGAGCAATGAAAATTCCCATTTCCACCATCAGGGCAATAATTAACAAGTTCCAATCAACATTAAATGTTATGAATCTGCCTGGAAGAGGACGTGTCTATATAGTCCTAATGCATGATGAGAAGGAGAGTTTGAGTGGCCAAAAACTCTTCAAGGATCACAGCTGGAGAATTGCAAAAAAAAAAAAAAAAATTATCAACAGCACCTATAGTACATCACCACATGTTTCAAGAAAAAAATCAAGAAAAGAAAATGCTTTCACCAAAAAACAATCTTCAGCATATTCAGTTGTCAGACACGACAGAAGCTTAAAATGGGAGTGGCTTCTATGGTTAGATTTAACTAAAATATTTGCTTTTTAGCAGCAATCTCAAGGATCTGGAGTGATTCTGGAGGAAGGAATTGTCTCTGATCTCT
Organism: Cyprinus carpio; assembly: GCF_018340385.1. Classification (NCBI taxonomy): domain Eukaryota; kingdom Metazoa; phylum Chordata; class Actinopteri; order Cypriniformes; family Cyprinidae; genus Cyprinus; species Cyprinus carpio. The sequence goes on from NC_056611.1 coordinate 6,472,585, forward strand.
TGTCAGGTGTTCTCTAAACTCATCAGGCTTTATAGGAGAAAACTCCTATACCATTTTGGCAAATGGAGGTTTAAAAAATGATTGAATAAAAGGGTGCCGTTAATTGTCCAAAGTGTAGAGAAAAACATTTATTTCATAATGATATTTCCCCCCATTTTAAATTCTTATTCTCCAGTAAAAGGTTAGATTTTTGTGATTTTTTTTTAAATAAAAGATTAAAAGGATTAACAATGCAGGTTTATTTTCATAGCCTTCTTTGATCATATTTACCAAGGGGGCCAACGATTCTGACCACGTGTGTATACAATGTCTAAAAATGCTGTCTAGGTAGGCAGCTCACTAGGTTTTGGAACAGAGCCCTAAACATGTACATATATTTGCGGTTTCATATATTATTCTGTAGGTCTTTGGTGGTGGTTCTCTTTCTCGTTGAATCATCCACTCTTCATGTGCAGGATCTGGAAGAGTTCTGTTTCAAGTTTTGTGTTAACCACCTGACGGCTGTCACTCAGACGCAGGCCTTCGCCGACATGGACCACGATCTGCTGAAGAACTTCATCAGCAAAGCCAGCCGATACGGAGCATTCAAGAACTAACAGAAAGATATTGGCTAAGGAGGTATTTTGCTTTGGCTTTGCTTCATCCAGGCAAGTTATCTCTAATACCTCAGATTTGGAGAGAGGAGCCAAATTCACGTGGTTTGACTGTGAAGAAGTTGTAAAAGCCACAGCACTGGTCGTCTTCTGGGTCCCAGTGCCTTTAAATTACATCCCCATCTGAAGCCCTATGTAAATGGAAGAATTCTAGACTGGATTCAAAGGGACCAGATGAGTCTCAAAAGATTGTATTGAAATCGAGTAGCTAAACGAAAAGAAACCTCTGAGGTGCTTCATGAGCAAGGGATTCATCTGTGCATAAGCAAAAGGGAAGATCATCTCATGTAGGAGATGGTTGATGGGAGAAAGAGTTGCTTTTCTGTTACTGAATTATTGATTTGGATCAAGATCACAATAATTTGCAATATATTTCCAGTCCTTAAATATATAATGGATTGGAAAGTTACAGTCAGCCAAACAAGTTGTCCATTTCAAATCCATCTACCATTGTCATGATGGCCTTTATAAAGCAGGCCAACAGCCGTACCTCCTGTGGGAGGTCACCTGTGTCATAGGATATCATGTTTCTTTCTTCCTGGCATTAGAAGAAACTTTACACAGTAATATGTCATTAGAGTAGTAAAGCATTATTTTTAAATGTAGTATTAAGTGGCTTCAATTTAATTTACTGATCCAACTAATGTCGTTTATGTTATTTTTTTTACTGATAGTAATGTTACTTTTGATATGGTTGCGCTCTTTCTGTGTAACAGAATTATTTAGAATATGTCAGAAGGGTCAATGCCTGTGATTTTTCTCAAGTCATCAAAATATTAATGTTATTTTAGCAAGATATTATTAATATATTTTAGTGTGTGTGTTTTTTATTTTTATTTTTTTTTTGTTTAGTTGTTTTTTGGACTGAAGTATGAGCCAGATATTTCTTCATGACATTTACAGGTTGGGAAATAGTGCCGTCTGGTGGTGTTGCCCATATTACCCAAAAACTTACCCATATTATGTCATTCATTTCTTTTACCCACAGTGAATCAGACAGATATTTTTATCACTCATCATAGCATCAACCAATCAAACTAATCTTGAAATCGCACTTGAAACAAGCAGCTTATAAACATATATAATTCAAGTGTTTACAGTAGGTTAAGAGGTGTTAAGCAAACACAGTCTGACACAGTCAGAGAGAGCTTTCACTCTCTTCACTTCTTAAGGGTCAGTTGTTACAGTCTGTTTATACTTGTTTATACAGTCAGGGGGTTCTGCTGGGTTGTAGATATTTCTACATGATTTCCTTTTGTAGCCCCATAAATGAGGGTCAGGACCGCTTACCCTGCCCGATTGCCAAGAAAGGGTTGTTAAATATTCCCCTGTGGTCATGTTATGAATGGGGACTTAAATATTTTGACACTTGAATAATCTCTGTTTTAAGATGATACCAAACTTGCTGTTTTCATTTAAGAAAGTGTCATACAGCACTTTGAATATTAAAATAAATATCCTATATGATAAGTTATTGTGTTTTGGAAAAGTTATTATTAAAAAATATAACATTGCAATATACTGCACTTGTTTTTTTCCCACATACATTTTTTTCTCACTTTTTTTCTTTTCTTTATGTAATAAAGTATGAATTTGTTATGCATCATAGTAGGCATTTATAATTTATTTTAATACATTTGATTTTGTTTTTTGAACTTTTTTTTTTTACAGTCTATGGCATAAACAGGCATTAATAGTTAGGCATGTTGTCACATTATATATTTAAAATCTTAAATAGCCTACTATTTAAAATGCAAAATGGATATATACTGTATAGTTTAGATGCCTTACTGAATTAACAAGTGAAGCAGTGAGGGATGGACTGTAAGGTTGTTTATTATTCACAACTCACAAGTTTGAATCTAGTTTTTGTCTGCTGAAAGTCTTTTCAGAAAGTTTAGTCACAATAATAATAATAATAATAATAGTATTTGTTATAATAGTTATAATATTATGTGTTGTTAAATAATAAAATAATTATTTAATAGTGCATTTTTTTTTCTTCACAGCCTCGTTTTCATTCTTGTCATAAAGAAACCCTGATACCTTTGCCATTACCATTGCTATAACCATTGAAACTTAAAATTCTACAAAATTCTGTCCAATTTGCTGCTCTAAGATGTTTTGTGTGCTTATCTGCCTATGAGTGGCGCTCTATGCGCATTTAACACACAGGTTGTGTTTTAAAACCTTATGAGCCGCCTACCTAGACAGCATTTTGGGGACCACAAGCGCCTTTCGAAACAACATTTTTTTTTTAAATATCATAGATGTACCTAGCATTTTATCCAATCCGCTGCTGAACTGCAACGATAACTGACCGAAATCAACGGAATGATGCACTAAAATGTTGTCTTGCTAGGGAACTCGCTGTTTATTCGGACACAGCCATATTTGTTCACTTCATTTCTCACCATTCATTCCTGCGATCAGCGTCCTGTAGTGCGCGCCTGGCTCTCTTCTCATCCTCTCCGCCTGATTTTTCACTCGTCTTGAGGATGCTGTGCTGGATCAAACACTCATTCGTCTTCTGCATCAGTCGTGCAGCGTTTCCTCTCAGATGCTAAAGATCAGGTAAGACTGTGTGTGTGGAGATAATGTGATGGCGCACACTCACAGCATCACATCCACCTGCTGTCGTGTGTATCTGCAGCAGAACTCAATGTCTGCTTATATCACACATGCTGTTTTTTCTCGCGGTCTGATAGCGGTCGAATTTATCTGCCATGTATTTTCATTCAGCACGCATTGACACTGAATTAATAGGCCTAAATGAGTGAATGTTCTAATCTATTATTTATACATGTTGCTATGATGTTTAATTTCTGTTGTTATTATCACTATTTTTGGTGGGTGTTTGCTCGTGTTTATTATAATAATAATCTGATGATTTTTTTATATACTAGTTACATAATATTAAGTATATTTATATAAATATAGCCTATACTTATATTAAAATATCCCTGTACGTGAATACCCTTGTATTTAATTATAAATGTGTTAAAATTGGAGTATAAATTAAATACTAATAATAATTACAATCTTAGGCGTTATACAGTTATCAGTATACTTTAAATGTACATAATTAATTTACATAGCGTACAACAGATATATAAATATTGATGCTATAATGTAACAAACAAACAAACTATATTTCATTTATAAAATAAAAATAATGTTATAAAATCACATTAAATTAAATAACAATTTTTTTTTCTATCAGTTCTGGGTCAGTTATTCTGATTCTGTGTTTGCTCAAGACAACACTAAGCAAAATACATCTACAGTTTGCATCATAACAACTCGCACAAAAAAAAAAAAAAAACAGGAACAACACACTTTCTGTATTAATTTGCGCTTTCTGTCAGGTTGTGAAACTGAACACTCAAAATGCTTTGAGTAAAGTAAAGAACATTTATATACAATAAACCCCTCACACAAAGCTGATGAGGGATTTGCTTTTGAAAGGGAGAGGGGGCGTGGCCTCCGATTTCATTTGGATGTTAATATTTAATTAGCACTGTAGATCTGAGAGTGGAAATCGCTGCTTCCATTAGAGAGATTCTTGAGAAAAGGGGCTAAAAAGACGCACACACATAAGGAAAGACAGATGTTTCTCTAATCCAGGTCCCTTCTAAGTTAGCTGGTTGATTAGTGAACAGGTGCAGTGGACTTGCTCTGAATGCATCATGGGAAATGAGGGGAATTTCATGCATCTTAATGACTATGACAGCAATTTGCCTCTTGAACTTCCTGCTGCCGGCTGCATTACTGCCAGTAGCACTCTGAACGTGTTACAGTGTCATGAAAGAGGAAAAACAATGAGGTGGAAGTAACAAAGGCAGTCTCTCATGGCCATTGGCTGTGGGATTCATGCTGACGCCTTGAGGAACATGCTGTGAGTGTTTTATTTATACTTCATGTCTGCGACAGAAACTGTATCAGTCAAGAGGAGAACTGTCTGTCCTTACCGTATGTCAACCTTCTCTCTCTTTTCCTTCTGTTCACTCTAAAGGTACTTGGCATGTTAACACTAAACTGTAAAAACAACTGTAAAAAAAAGTCAATATATTTTCACTGAATTGTGAAGTTTAAATGCAAAGATACTGTAAGAGATAGATTAAATGACACTAAACTGAATTTACATTACATAAAAATTACATGATACAAAAAAGTTGAAATTGCTCAAATTATTTTGATGAGTTAAAGTCATGTAAAAACAAAAGTTGCCATAACTTATTGATCATATGAATTTTTACTCTTATGGTAATCCATTTTTTTTTATGTTTTGGCAAATTGGTGGCTTTCTAAAAATTATACAAATCAAATTTTAGAAATTCATTTAAAAACACTACCTCATAAAATAGTCATTTTCTCATGAGATTGATAAATAGACAAATAAATGAATACACTCTTTTCTAAATGTTTAATGTTTTGGCAAATTGGTGGCTTTCTAAAAATGGTATGTTTTCGTAAAAATATAATAGCATGAATTCATGTGAAATTGCCACCTCATAAAATAGCTACAAATATTCATGAGATTGATAGAAAGATGGATGGACAGACAGATAGATAGAACATTAAAAATACTGCCAATGTATCATGAATGCATCTGGATGTATTTCTGGCATCAGGGCAGCAGAATTACTGCAGGGCTGATGCTGCAGACTGCAATGAGTATCTGCATGTGGGATCGCATGTATTGAGTGACTGACCTATTAGGAAGCTTCCTTTTATCTGTATTGAGCTAGGTTTCTGTCAAACATTACAGGTGCAAAAAGAAAATGTACAGAATACATAAGTTTAACATTTGTATTTAAATAGGCACGCTAATGTTCATCTGAGTAAATATTAAGCTTGCAGTTACATCATTTTTTATGTTATTGAAAGCTCTGTATTATGTGTGAATGTGTGAAAAGCTTAAAACTTAAGTACTTGCATTTCAGCACATTAAAGGGGTCATATGATGCAATTTAAAATTTCCCTTTCACTTTGGAGTTTTACAAGCTGTTCATGCAAAGATAAGATCCCTAAATTTGCAAAGACTAAAGCCTCAAACCCAAAGAGATATTCTTTATAAAAGTTAAGACTCATCCACGCCATCCTAAAATGTCTCATTTAAACATGCCCCCACATGTCTACTTCACTGTGTGGGAAGATTTGGATAACACCGCACAAATGTTCATGCAAAGAAAGAAGGCGTTTGATTCTTGCTGAAGAACTTTGATTCTCAAAAGAATAACTTTGATTCTCGCTGTAGGATTGTTACCACCGCCGCCATGTTGTGGAGACGCTATGTGTTTTGTTTGCGAAAGCGAAACTACTTTGTTTGGCCTTCCAAAAGAGGACACAACTAGAAATCAGTGGTTAAGTTGTATTTACAACACTGTTTTGAAACAGTTCAACTCAAATATTCAGATGGGTGCAGCGCATTTTACTGAGGACTGTTTCCTGAGAGAGTAGCCTACAATGCGTCTGTGGCACAAAGGCTATTTCTATAAAGTGGGGCAATTCCAACTTTGCAAGGATAGTCTTGCGCTTTTGACTTACAGCCTGTAAGTACGTTTTTATATTTAAAGAATTTGCCACTGATGATTCAAACGCGGGTTTTAAGCAGTGCAGAGTAGTGCTTGTTGTTTGTTGTTTCTCTGATCACAAATGCAGACATGATTTTATGTTTGCGCGGCGCGATATGCAACGCAACGCCTAAAAAGACAGTATAAGTCATTATAATCAGTAATTATGTCCCCACTGGATGCAACAAATGCCTCGTTTGTAATGGTTTATTGGTTTTGTCTCATGGCGCCGCCGCCATCACAGTATGGTAAGGGGCATAACATTTCTGTCACACGCTTGAGGTATTCGGCCAATCTTAATTTCAAGTATACATTTAAGAAGTATTTATTGCAAGCACAATAATTAATTTAACCCATAATAAACTTAACATTTTCATTAATATATATCCCAAAACAGTGACTGTTCTGTGTTTAATGACAATTTTTAAGTAATATGCACTTTACACTGATATAGTGCCATCTTCTGTCCAAATGAGATAAAACTAAATTTTTTCAGCCTGTAAATAAACCCAGCAAGTTTTGTGTTTGGCCTTTGTTAACCTCATCTAATAGCTGTTTGCTAAAAAAGCTGATATGTTTTTAAAAACATGCAGTTGTCTTCAAAACTTAATTGTCAAAGTCACTGCATTCAAATGGCAAAGTACTTATTATAATATATACAACAGTTCCAAACGTGCTGGATAACAGTATTGGGACATTTCACTGTTTGTATCTCTCTACTTGTCTGGGTTTTGCGCATTCAAACAAACTGTTATTCCGTGCATTTGGTCTGTAGTTTATGTTAATACATGTTATGCCTGTAGGTGGTGACAAGAGACTGTGTTTATGAGTGAGTCATTTGAACTATTCACTTTGTTAAAAAATGCTGATTCATTTATGAACCTAACAAGTCTTTATGAATGAGTCAATGTACCGTTTACTCAACCAAATTGTTCAGATGTGTCTTCCTCTGTAGAAAACGAGTGAAAAAAAAATATGAAACTTGTATTTTTGTTAAAGCACCTGAATTGTGAATTCAATTAAAAATCTGTAGTAAAGTATATTTATACCCCCTACTAGATTTAGCACTCATGCTGCAAAACACAATGTCATGGTCAAAGTCTTCTGTCTGGTTAGTTTAAGAAAAATGGCAAAACCACATTTTGTGTGACTCATTTTATATACTGTTTTGTTCTACAGTAGCAAGCTTGGTTTGCACTTTGCAGTAATAAGTCACAATAAATTTCACACAGAGAAGTGCAGAGCAGGAGTTCATCATGCATTCTCACTTTAACAAAGTCGAAACAAAGCCATCGCTGTGCTCTCTCATCTGTTCACTGTCAGCTCGGTATCCATCAGCCAGGGGGAAACCTCATCCCCGCTGATTGAGCCGCATAGAGATTCCGCCAGTCAGTATAAGAGACTGTTTTTAAATTGGGCTTTTTCAGTTCATCTGACTGGTGATTTGTTCCCTCTAATAACACACTAATATGAGATAGAAACCACAGAGCTTTAGTTTGATCATCTGTGAGAGTCACTGAATTGCAAGGCTCCAGACGCTGGTAATGGCTTCTAATATATTTAAGCTTCATAGCTGCTTAGAACTGTGTCCTATAGCCTTCATTTAGCATATAAACACTTGAGGCATGTCTTATGGATAAATTTGTCACTTGCCCAATGTGGATGAGAAAGTCAGGTAAAGTTTTGGTTCATAGGGTAACACTTAATAATAATGTTCAGTTGTAAGGGATTTATAATTGATTAGTTAATGATGAACAAATCATTTAAAAAACATTCATAAGTGATTAATAAGTGATACACTAACAATTTGTGTATGTTTTGTTAATCCATTTACAAGTAATTAGTTAATGATGAACTAATCATTTACAAAACATGACTATGCATTCATAAATGATTAATAAAATATATGTTAATGTTTTTTTCTGTTTTGTAGATTATGTTAGAAATCATTTACAAGTGATTAGATGATGATGAACTAATCATTTACAAAACATCACTATACAAATGAATATTAAGTAATATGCTAATGATTTACAAATCTATTATCTTAAAAAATATAGCATTATGAAATAATCAAACATATCCTCAGTAAATGGTTAATAGTTACTAGTTAATATATTATTATTCACTTATAAATCATTTAAATGTCAACATTGTACTGTCATCTCAATAAACATTTATTAATCATGAACAAATGAAGATTAAACAATTAGTAAATGATTAGTGTAATCATTGCAGCCTTTACATTGCAGTACACACTACAAAGTATTCAAAACCTGTTGTGTAAACGCATGAATAAATAATTTACAAAGCTTTCTGCATCCCCTAATAAAGTGTAAACTGCTCATCGCTTGTAAATGTGTTACACATCATTTGTAGATTTTTCTTATCTGTTACAAATGATCTATAGGTGAATACAAGGCATTTACAACACTTTCTGCATCCCATAATCTAAAGTGTAAACTACTCATTACTTGTTAATGTTTTACATACCTTCTGGTTACAGGTTGTGTGTGTATATACAGAACCTGTAACCGGGAGGTTTGTAAAATATTCTTTAAAATATCCTGTCTTATGTTCAACAGAAGAAAGCATACAGATTTAGAACAATTTGTGGGTAAATTACGAATTTTCATTTTTGGGTGAACTATCCGTTTAAAGTTCTACCCAGAGTCGTGCTGTGTGCCAATTTGCCTACTTTAAGCTTTAAGTTTTGTTGAGTAACACATCATAAAAATGTGCTCTGTCACATAGTTACGTGCATTCTGTCATAATAAACAGCCTGTCAATCATCAAAGTTTTTATTGATCATTTATTAGGATGTGTTCCTAGATTTTGGTGGTAGAATTAAAATGCTTTAAAAAGGGAAGTGCATCAAAACTCCACACTCTGTAAACTGTATAATAATTAGTATTCAGTTGTATCTGTAAGCTCAAACCCTCCCTAGTGTTGGGCTGTGAAGTCTTTGAACATTTTAACTTGAGGACTTCTGAGCCTTTTCTGTGAAAGTAGGTCAAGTAGAAGGTTTGGTGAGTGTGTATTTGGTATGAGAGAGTGTTTATGTGAATGTGCAGAGTTGAGCTTTGGGATGTCAGATTTGTTTAATTGGTTTGGTTTGTGTAAATAATTAAATTATTCTGTGAAGCAGTTATGTTGTATTTACAAAACAATATAATATTTATTACAATAATTTTACAGAATAATTTCATATTTATGTAATTCCTGCTGTGCATAACTGTTTTAAAAATAAAAGTTCCAAATAGTGGCTTTGCAATGCCATAGAAGAACCATTTTGGGGCAACAGTTATTTAAAGAACCATATTTTTCTTATTGTGAAGGAAATTTTAATGGGAATAATCCTTTTCCACTGAAGAACCTTTGTTTTTAAAATTGTGATTAAATTGAGAAGTTTTTTGATTATAATTTTTATATTTAAAAAAGTGTCAGCATAATTGTTGGATTTTTATTTTCTGAGTACCTGATAAAAACTGCTCTCCTTGGTGCTCCTTTAAATTTTGAGTAGCTTGTTGCTTGACAAGCTGCATTTTCAAAGTAGCTTACCTGACACTGGTTGTTTTCATTCTCTATTTCTGTCTACCTTCCTCTTGTAAATAATTGAGCTCCTGACTCTAAATGGTCGTGATGATCTGTTGCATGGTATCTTTTGAGGCGTATTCCAAATCTCTTTATGCTGTCATCAGTGCTGCGGTATTGTGACCTGCAGACCTGACTATGATGTGACTCGTCACATGTGACTGACAAACCGTCATATTAATAATCAGTCTGTGACAGTTAGTCATTGTCTCTGACAGCTCAACAGCGACTGTTTAAATTATTCCATAACATTTAGCATAAGCATGTCATTTTGGAATGGAGGTCAGTCAGTTTTATTTTCTGTTCTAATGTAACTTTCATCTGTAACTGAATAAATTTAATTTACACAAATAAATAGTGGACATAAAATAATAAAGATTAGTGACAGTTTCTTCAAAAGCAAGGTATGTTTTGATTTGATCTTGATATAAGCGGAAAGCAAGTATTTAATTTATAAAAAATTATTACAGACCTTTTTAAAGCATAGAAAGATGGTGAGACATCATTATGATAGTAAGTGAACTGTAATGATTGACTACAGATGCACAAAACCATCAGATGCACAAAGTAGGTCAAGAAAATGGACCATGCCAAGAAGTATAAATGCACAAAATATATTGTGTTTACCTATAGGTCTGACAGAAGTCAGCCTAGCAGAATGTCTTATAGTTTTAAGTGATGGATTGCTTTTTGGTATCTGTTTATGAAAACAGCATTTAGTGGGGTTTATTTTGGTTAAATATTTAATTTGTAACAGGGCAAAATTTACACTATGCAATAGTATAAAGGTAATTTGCCTTCTTGTTGAACAAAATTCTTTCTTCAACATGGTACAGTATCTATTAAGAGACATAATTTGCTAATTTAGACACTTTAGAAGTTCATCTATTATTTATCTATTACAAAATCAGTTAATGCACCTGTTTTCCTGGAAAATATGTTCCTGTTGAGAACATCTGTCTCCCATTACCTCAGGGAATGACCTCCTACGGTTGAAGTTCTGGAGTGTAGGAGCTGTTGTTGTTGCTAGGGAGAACTGAGCATGAGTGTGCTTTCTCACTGCATGGAGAATTATCATTGTGTTTATAATTCTGTATAAAAGAATTTCATGATTGAATAAAATCTTACTCCAAATCCCATTTGACTGAAGCATTAGAATATGTATGCCATGGATTTTTTTAACCTGGAAAAGAAAATAAATTTTGTCATTTACATGGAGAAAATGTCAGTGTAAATTGCCCCTAATTATAGAACTATCTCTCTTTAAGGTAAACAAAGAGATACTGCACAAAGAGAGGATTTATGGATCTCAAAACATACTACTATTTTTTATGGGTATAACATTTGAATATTGTATATGAACGTGTCTGTTTATGTTTACATTATTTCTTATTTGTATTTCTGTTACAGATTTTATGTCAAGACATTTCTAAATCTGTTGTTGTTTACCTACCTTGACATGTTGAAGACAACTCCTGATGTCATCTTCTCAAAATTAGTATCTCACATAACAGTGTGAAAGATGCCAATACTTACTTTAGCTTTAAGTTTGAAAGCAGTGAGAGCTCCAGACCTCAAGGGAGGATCAACAAGACTCTACATGAAAGCTTGAGAACACATGAACCTTCAGGAAACATGAGTGTGAATGATGAACACACCAGACCCTTCGGGACCAGCATTGAAGATGGCTGTGAGGAAATCAGGAACAACAACAGACATGCTGAAGATTCCCTAGATGGTGATGCCAATGCTAATGAAATCCAAAGAGTAGATGAAGGAACAAATTTGGAGGCAACTGAAACCCTGTCCTCTGTGGTATCTCACACTGAGGAACATGTGAAGATGATTATCCAGGGCACAGATTCCCCATGTGATGACCCAGAGTTAGCTGAGTTTGAGATGCTGGAAAGTCAGGAACTAGAGGATGATGAAGAGAGCAGTATTCCTAAAGGAGATGTCAGGGGTTCTCTATCCACCAATATGATGCAGACTGAAGCAATGTCTCCGAAGGTAGAAGGTAAAAGGTTCTCCCAATTCATTTCAAAGGAGCAAGAGTCTACTGTTTGTCCTCAGTCCACTAGCAAAGAAATGGTGACCAGCATAGCAAGGACTGAGTTTAGCTCTGAAAATGATGTTTTTGTCTCTTGCCTCTCCACAATGTCTAGTCTTGGAGGAAGTCTTGCTAGTGCCCTGGACAATGCAGGTCGAACCCAGAGCTCTGATTCATGGCATGCTCCCTCAGGGCCATACCGAACTCTCTCTGAGGACCTTACCCTTGTCTCACAGTCCTGTTTAACTATTTCAGATAAAAGCCAGAGCTCCGTACATACTGATGGCATGCATCATCAAGCAGGAAAAAGTACAATGCACATTGACAGTGTTGATCTCAATCTTAACTCTACCACATTGCCTGAGGAACCCCTTTTAGAAGCACAAGAAAACCAACCAGCTACAGACTTTGTAATATATGAGAGCTCAGGTCAACTGACAAATGGCATGAGTGATTGTAGCATTGCAAGGATCAAGAAGGTCCCTAATCAAACAGGAAGCACCAGTCCGGACAATCTAGGAGAATCTGGATTTCATGTAAAGGAGTACCATGGAACAGAAGACAAGGTTCCAAATTTAAAAACAATATCAACTGAGAAGAAACCTTGCCAACCTCTTGTCTCAGAAAACACACAGTCTGCTTCACAGAACAGAAGGTTCTCTCATGATTCCGCTGCTGATATAAATAATAAACTCAAATCCCAGGATGAGGAATCTCATAAAATTGCTCTTAAAACCTCAAAACTAACCTCAAAGGATACACCTGTGCACTCTGGTGGTTCTGAACCCCAACCATATAAGAAGCAAGCTTCTTTTGAAAAGACCCGAAGTTCTAGTGCATCAAGTTTGGAAAGGCGAAGACCTTGGGGCAGCCCATCTCGCTCTGAGACCCCTCCATCCCCTAAGACCACCTGTTCACCTCGGAAACAGCCACCTTCATCACCAGCCAAACCTATTAGCACAAGAGAAGCAAGTCAGGAACGAAATGAAACCTTACAGAGGGGAACGACTGGTTCGAGGCAACCAAGTAAAAGTGTTCTCAGTAGTAGTAGCAGTCTCCCAAAACCTGCTGTTCCTCAACAACCCACTAGAGCTGAGTTTGAATCTAAGAAGTCTTCTCCACCTCAGAAGCCTAAAAATGTTCGACCAAAAATCATAACATATGTCCGCAAAAGTCCTCAAGCGAAACCAACGTCTGAAGGCCCCTATGAAGTATCAACGTTACCGCCAAGACTTACACCATACAGTAGCTCACCAACCTCAAAAGAGTCTAAGGCTGAGGGTCCCAGAGGTTCACCTGTGCTGAGCTCCTCTAATATCCTTTATGACAAGTATCGACAGGAAGTACAAAGGTCAGGGTACTACTCCCCTCCAGGACAGATGGCATATGGGATCAGGCCACCTAGCCACACTGTCCCCCATAAACTGGTGGGCAAATCAGAGAGTTTCCATGGGGAACTGCCAGATCAATATTTACAGGTAGGATTTGTGTATTAAGAGATTCTCAGCTGCTAACACAGCACTACTGAACTCTAATAATTTATTAATATTCTCACCTGCTTTATTAAATTTGTGGTAACAAAGACATCAATGGATGCTTCTTACGGTTTCAGGGTGGTAGAGCGGTTCAGCTTAATACCCATGATGCTGCTGCTGCCGTTTTCCGCTTTCCGAGAGCCTTAAGGCCTCAGCTTGGCCTTGGAGCTGTCACCAGACAGCCTGCTACTAAGAACAGGATGGTATTACCAGGTCAAAGGTCAGCGTCACCCCTCAGTTACACCTCTCCATCTGTTCAGGCCCCAAGTAGTCACCAGGAACCTGTAGGTCAGTAGGCACTAAAACCTTCAAAGTCAAGTTTCCAGTTGTCAGTTGACTTTCTTCAGAATGTGCAATGTTTAATTAAGCAGTATTGATTTGTATTAGACATTTTCTTAAAATATATCTTATTAAGCTAGACAGGAATCTAAATGATTAACTACATAGCTCTATACTGCCAGTACTCAGAATCAGACTTGTTTCTTAGCGTAATGGCCAAACACAGACATTCCATCAGCTGAGGTTATGAACTGCAGTCATTTTGGTTCTAGAATTATATTGATTCTTTCAGATGCTTCTTTTCTTTTTTGAAATGTAAAATCCATGATGGCAAGAAGACTGTGGAGATAACTAGTCACATACTTACAGCTTTTTAATGTAATGATTCAGAATACTTAATCTCATAAAAGGATCACTAAAATTGTCAGAATTGTGAAATGAAAATATCTACACCCTTAAAAACTCTACTTTTTTACTGGTTGTTGATGAGCTGAATACAAACTACATATCATATATCTATCCATATTGACAGGTATTTAAAAAAGAGCTCTTTTAGACCAATACTACTTTGCATACACCTTAAGTGGGCAAAGATTCACACTGCTAAGTTCTTTTGTGTCCGGAATTTAAGTTGCAAGAACTATTTTACAAATTTTTTAAATATTTGTGTGCAGTTTCATTTTCTTCTCCTTATATGGTATGGTACATTGTATTAGTTCTGTCATGACAACTCTTAGTTTAGGATGGTAATATACATGGCAATGTTAATGTGTTTGGTCTTGGAGGAATAGATCTGCTACGCTGCTGCTGCGGTGTAGCAAGTACCGAGATTTGCTACTGCTAATACATCCACAGACATGCTGCTGCTACAGTATAACGTACATAAAATTACCCCCAAATCTATAGCATAGGCTACATGAAATTACCCCGTAGCAGATCTATACAGGTGGAGCTGGGGAGGGTGGAGGGTTTCTGAAGCACACTGCAAACTGCCATATAGCCAACACTGGCTTAGTATTTGATTGTTGAGCAGCAAGCTCATTGGCTGATGATGCAACTAAAAATCACAAAAAGATGTGATTATATCAGATTGAACTAGATACCTATCGGCATGTGCCATCTAAAGTTACATGACAGAAAGTTGTATTATCATGTTTAGATATTTATTTTATTTATTTTAATGGTTTGTAGAAAGTAATTTCAAGCCATGATATCTATAAATGAACTTATGAGATTTGTTTGAGGGAATATTACAATTTATCTTCTGCTTTACAGTGGATCATAAGAGACTAGCATTGGGTGTGGCCCCCAAATTTATGCTCCCCAAACCGGGTCAATCTGGACTGCGTCCTCCTGGCTTCTCCCATCTGCCTCCTGCTAGACTGGCCACCTTTGGTTTTGTCCGCAGTGCTAGCGTGTCTTCTGTGTCCAGCAACCAATCAAATGACAGCACACACAGTGGCCCCTGCCGATCCAGCCGTAAGTGTTACAACTCTTTCTGTCATAAAACTATTGTCAGCCACATCCAAAACAGACAGTTGTCACAGACTGGGACACCTGAGTTTAACAGTTCTGGGTTCAACTGATTTGTAGGCTTCAGCTAGTTGTGATGTTTATTGTACTGTTTTTACCTTTAAGCTCTTGTAAGAATGAATTTCCTGTTGCGAATGAATGTTTTTTTTTTTGTCTGACAGTCTAAATTCTCAAAAGTGTAGGAATTACCAAAAAGGCCCATTCTCAGACCACATGCTTTAGTATTCGTATTGTGTCAGGATTAGTTTGGGTCTTTTGGATTATCCAACTCTTCCTGTCATAAGCCTTCTGCCTGGTAGATACAAAGTACAATCAATGTCTACAACACCCTGCTGGTTGCTCTGTGTCTGTGCAAGACGAGGCATCTCAAAACGTAAGACAAATAGAGCGGTGTATTCCAGTCTTTCAAAAATGGAAGTTACTTAGTATCGAAATCCCAGTAAGTCTGAAATATCATCCATGATTAAAACAGACATCATAATAGTCATTTTAAAGTTCGGACCACCTGTCATAAGACATGTTATATTACTTATTGCAGAATTGCATTGAGGTCAATGGGTTTTAAGTGTGTGTGTGTTTGTTTTTTTTAATGAAGTTGGAGAAATATAGAGACTGTGCGTGTTGTTTTATAATTGTATTTGCCTGTGCTGTGGTGGGCTGAGATATTTGAAACCATAAACATAAACAGTGTTGTTGTGAAGAGGAAGTGCAATTGAAACAAAAAGAGCATTACTGCAGAAATCTGCCTCTGTCTGGTGTCTATGCACCTATTATATTCATAGGCAGAAAGCACTAATCTACAGATTTTTCTAGAAAAAAAAAGTTGTGTTATGATTCTCCTGTCTTTTTTTCTGTTTTCATTTGACTAAATGAACAGATCTGATTGTTATAACCAGACATTATCTGGCAAACTGTGCTTCTGCAGCATATGATTGCATTGTAGTCATTAATTTAGATCAGATTCTTTATAATGTATATATATATATATATATATATATATATATATATATATATATATATATATATATATATATATATATATATATATATATGTATAATTATTGAAGTGATAGTATTTTGATAACATGCAAATTAAGTATATAAGTTCCAAAATTACAGTGATAGTATTTAAATAATTTGTAAGACACAAAAGGCTAAAGTGATTTCTTTTATTTATTTATTTATTTATTTACTGCCAAAATGAGGAGTTCTCTTAACTGACTCTGTACAGTAAGTTTGTCCAAGAATTATAAGCCTCCTTAATATTTCTATTCAAACAGGAATTTGAGGCAGGGCATATAGAAGGGCTCGTCCTTACATTCAAGGCTAGAGTGTCCTCTTATTCATTTATAGACTATTTCTCTGCAGTCATTCCCTCAAGACTGCAGATAAATGCTGAGTCTAGCAAACAGTGTCACTAAACTGCTGAGTGTAATGTATGTGTTCTCACAGTACAGAGACTGTGATTCTCTCTCTCTTGCTCTCTTTCTCCCTCAGGTTTATTGTTGAATGTTCTTGTACTGTAAGTACAGTGTGTTAATAAACCACACCCTTGTTTAGCATCCCATTTATGACATCAACAGACGTCCCGACATGTCTGATGCTATAGTGGGGACACATTTGTCTCTCAGCTTGGACAGCTGAGGGGTCAACAGTGGCGCCTTTTATGTCCTCTCTTAAAAACCCAAAGACTCCTGGCTTGTTATTTAAATCCAGAACTTGTACATGCATGTGGCATTTTTGTTCGATGCTGTGCTTGGTAGATAAAACATAAAGGACAGCTGTCGACCCTACCCAAGTTAGAGTGTCCATAACTAGGCCTGAGTCGCCACTTTCACTCTTATATCTTCTCTGGGAAAGTGGAGGAGTTGAAGAGGAGTTGGGCTTCTACTATTTTGCAAGGGTTTTAAGTTAAAGTTTAGTCTACCCATAAAACAGTGTAATTAATCTTTGAGACTCGTTGTTGGTTTGGAACTTTTTGGCAACTCTGTGGAGTTTTAATATCAGATTGACTTTATGAAAGCAGATGATGTTTATTGTCATCTCAAGTATAGATCCTGGATGTGTTTCCTCTACTAACGGACAAATTGGCAATACAAATGTTTTCATTACTGGGGTATTTTGTACCACTTTTCACTTTCATTTTAAAAAGGGATATTGAAAAGCAAGACCTGCATCCATGTAAGTATTGTCTGTGATTTATTAATGTCACATACATTTTTAAAGATGACCATCTGACTTATTCGTGGGCCATTTGACTAATTGGAAAGAAATAAGCCACATTGTCAGTGATTATTAAAAGCTTTCATTAATATTTTATTTATTTATTTATTTTAAAATATATTTAAAAATGTGCATTTATTTATATATATATATATATTACTACAGAATCCTTAAAAGACTTTAAGCCTTTTGCCAGTGCATCACATGCACCATAAACAGGTGTTTAAGGGTAATTATATTATGAATTTAAATAGACATATCAAATAGCAGAAAATGTGTATAATTCAGTACCTTAGTTGATTTTACCCTTGGCACTGTTTGTTAGAGATGCACAGTGACGACAGCGTAACTGTTTGATGTGCCATCATTATGTGCTCATTTCATTCATAAGGTTTACACTCACTTGCTCTAACTTCACACACTCATTATTGCGTAGTAATTTTAGAGATTAATGTATAATATTGTGCTGTTCCCGGGCTCACCTGTTACCTAGCAAACACAATGACCAAAATATTTTACCGTTTCATTGTTTGAATTCATAATTTGTTTTGAAGCCAATATCTATGGTTTTCCGAGTAAGGTATTCGGCTTTGGTCATAACCTGGAGCACACACAACAGTAACAACAACAACAACAACCCTGTATTATGTATAGTTAAATCCTTGACAACTTTACACTTGACTTGACTTATTGATCTCAATCAGTGTCCCATTAATCATGATTTGAGTCACATTTATCTCACCTTGCATCCACTTTGCATTTACTTAGGTATTTCTGTACTTATTACATACTACTGTAGGTATTACTTAGGGCTGTAGTAGGTTGTGTGAGCTTGAAGGAGGATGCGTCAGCTTTTTCAAGACCTTTGTTGAAGTATTGGGAACACCCACTTCTTTAGAACAGAAAAAGGCACTTCCGAAACTGTGGCAGCAAAGATGGAAACATGTATTAAAAAAATGTATTTCCATCTCTGTTGCAACAGTTTTGAACCATTTCTTGCCTTATACACAGAGACATTGTCATGTGAGAATGGGGGTGTCCCAATACTTTTGGCAATATACTGTACATACATACATATTTAAAACTTCCATCTAAGATATGTTTTATCCAAAGTATAATTAAATGTATAGTGAAGTATAATCAATTCATTAAAGGGATAAAACAATTCAAATACCGCTACTATAGAACTATTTAATTGTATAATAAGTTTAAACATGTATTAAATTGTATAATAAAAGTATAACAGTATAGGACAGCAGAAAAAGGATTTTCTTCTTATTTGGCTCTCCATAGGTCCACACAGCAGCAGTGATGAAACTCTCCTCTCGCGCTCTCCTCTCCCTCCTGCTGAGAGCAGCAGTGGCAGGAGTCAGAACCGCAGCAGCCCCCCGCCCTCAGCCCGCCGATCTCTGCACCCGCCCCTCCGTGCCTCACCCGTGGGTGAGTGATGCCACTGTCAGCTCGTTTATTATGTGACCAGTGTTGTGTCTCGGTAAAGTCATGTGACCCTGTGTGCAGAGGTGTGTCAGTGACAGAGCATGCTGCTGTCACCATGACAACAGGATTCATACTAATGAATATGAATATGAAAATAACACACATTTACATTGTACAAAAATACCTCTGTCATGTACAATAAATGTACATCAACTGCATTTTTGCAGAAATACAGAGGATATTGTCTGTCTACTGATATCTGTTTATTGTGGGATATCAAAATTTATAAATACAATTATCTGCAGTATTATTACAGTTGCACTAAATAAACACACACACACACACACACACACACACACACACACACACACACACACACACACACATACACACACACATACACATATTATAGTCTGTATATCACTAAAGTAGCCTGTTGATAACTGAAGACATCATTAGAATAATAAAAGAGTAATATTCTTAATCTATAGACTATTCTAGAAAATGAAGCAAAATCTAGTAACAATACCAGAGTCTATGGGTGAGACCTTAGAGCCAGGCACCAAACTCCCAACTGTGCTGCTGCCCACTGCTCCTGGTGTGTGTTCAGTGCTGTGTGCATTTAAATGAACTAAAAAACTAAAACAATGAGCATTATATACTAATTAAGCTAAATGTTAAGCTGCATTTCATTTGTTAAATAAAAATGCAGTAAAAACAATAACACTGTGAAGTACTATTATAATTTAAAATAACTATTTTCTATTTGGATAAATTTTAAAATGTAATTTATTTCTGTAATGGCAAAGCTGAATTTTCAAGCAGGCATTACTCTTCAGTGTCACAAGATCTTTCAAAAAAATATTCTATTATGCTAATTTGCTGCTCAAGAAGCATTTCTGAAAACAGTTGTCTTAATATTTTTGTGGAAACTGATACAGTGAAATTTAGATTCTTTCGTTAGTCTATTCTTTGATGAATAGAAAGTTCAATATAAACACATGCTCTTCAGTGTTGATTTCGAGGAAAGGTTTTTTTTTCATATGAGCTTTTATCATATGATATCATATCATCAGAGCTGTTCATGCTAACTTGACACTGCAGTCACAGTGGAAGAAAGTGAACATTAGTGGGCCAAGGGCTCCAGCTAGAGGACACTTAAGGCATTTACTTCATCTTTATATAAAGCTGGTTTTGATTGCAGAATTTATCTGTGAGTTTTTTTTTTTTATTAGAATAACTTTTTGATTTGATGGTGCTCAGTATTTTTTCATAAATGTATTATATGTACATACTGTTGGAACTGTAACTAGTTCTCATTTACAACAGTATATAAATATCTGTTTCTCATTCAGCCTCTAGAAAGGAGTTTCAAAGGGATGGAGAAATCACCCGACCCATTGTGTCATCCCCGAAGAGGTTTGCAGTGGTCTCTCCCAAGCCTCAGTCCCCTGGTGAGTGTGTGATGTCTTTTTATTCTGCTCCGCTGCTGCCACTCCTCCCACTGTCATCTCCCATTCCTTATTAACTGGCTACCAGTGGTTGTCATAGCAACACTGTGAAGACTAAAGACTTCCATTAGGAAACTGGCAAGTAATTCCCTCGCTAATGTTTCTCCACTAATACAATTTTTTGTTTCCTCAATAATTCAGTTAAAATACACAATAAATTGAAATACCAATATATAATGTTAGTTTGAAAACATTTACAAATGAAATACATGCATATTTATAAAAAGATATTCTAAAGTCTTTTTTTATGATTTTGAAAGAAGTCTCTTATGGTCACCAAGACTTAATTTATTTGATCAAAAATACAGTAAAACAGTAATAATGTGAAATATTTTTACAGTTTAGAAGAATAAATATTTTCTTTTTTGATATACTTTAAAATGTAAATTATTCCTGGGATGCAAAGCTGCATTTTCATGAGAAAATACTTCAGTGTCACATGATCCTTTGGAAATCATTCTAAGAAGCTGATTTTGTCCTCAAGAAATATTTCTTATTATTATGAATGTTAAAATCAGTTTTTGCTGCTTAATATTTTTGTGGAGACCATGATACATTTTCTTCAGGATTCTTTAATGAACTTGAATAAAAATGTATTTGAATAGAAAATTCAAAATAACAGCATTTATTTGAAATGAAACTCTCTTATAATGTCATCATTTATGTTACTTTTGATCATCCGTAAAAGTATTAATTTAAAAAAAATAAATCTTACTGGCCCTAACCTTTTGGACAGTAGTGTGTATACCTGTATATGTGTATATGTATGTACATTTTAAATTCACATATGCAAAAAAAAATAATAATAAAATAAAAAATTCTAATAAATTAATTTTGTTTAAAATTTGAAAAGTCTGGTAAATAGAAGTATTTTCACTCATGGGCTTCACTGTTTTACCATACATATGTTACATATATTTATGGATTATGTAATCCTGACGCCATCATCTCTGAGCTGACTCATCAGGGAGCATTATGTGTGTTCTTGCAAGTCAGCAGTAACTGCTGAATGTTTGACCTAAACATAGTCTTTATGGTCACATTAACATATGGTCGTTATACAGCTGTAAATATGAAACATTTAATTAAGCAATAATTTACAGTAATTGACTTAAATGACACATGTATGAAATTACATGAATTGCAGTCATATTTCAAGCATACTTGTAGTTTAAAATAAACTGAGAGAATCTTACAAAGCCTATCACAGTCAAAATTCACTAATTTTGTAATAATAATCTTAATCTCATACTAACACTTTTCATTTTCTTTATGCTCTTTTTTCATATGTTTTGTTCATCCTACAGTCCGTCAGAAGTCATGTGTGGCCCGTCTGGGTGGGCGTGCAGAGGGCGTGGATGCTGAGCGGGAGCGGTTGATGGTACAGAGACTGAAAGAGAGATGTGAAGATCAGGCTCGGCAGCTGATCACCCTGCAGGACGAGCTCAGGAAGTCTTCACGATGCTTGGATGTGTTCACCCTAACCACACAACACTTCTGCCAGAAGGTAACACACTGTCAAAGCTGTAAATGCTGGTGTGCTGGTAACTGAATAGTTAAGACCCAAAGACCCACAGTGGTTGCAGGTTCAATCCTAAACAGGGATGACCCAGAATTCAAAGTTAACAGCTGAATAATTGTTTAGAAAACTGACTGTTCGAAAGATTCAATTTGTGGAAATGAGCCTGACTTCCCATCACTGCTATAAAAGCAGAGCTTCTGATTCCCTGCATGATGTAATCATCTGATCATGTGATGCTGGTTGGAGGGCAACTCAGCCCTGCTTCATGGCAACTTAGGGACAAGACAAAAATTAATTGTCATTTAAGCTTAAACATCTCATCTACAATTTGAAGAACACTAATTTCAAAGAAGTTTGGAGCAATGTGAAAGGGCAATTTCTTAACCACAAACTCACCCAAATGAGAGCAGTGTGATTCCCAGAAACCACTGGAAGCCTGGCAGTGAAACATGGATTTGCATTTACTTTTTTGTGTTGGATATGCTGAATTTTCTGGTAAAATTATACTCTTAACATTGTACTAACAACTCCATTTAATATTTTCTTACAGTTGAAGTCAAAAGTTTACATGCAAATTGAATGGTTTTCATAATGACTGTTTAATAACCATAAAATGCAAAGAGCATTTTTTTTTGATGCGTAGGCTGTAGTCTACATTATCCCATGCTTTGAAATTAACCCTCACTGTAAATTTGAGGATGTTATAATGTTATATTATAATGTTATTGTTGTTTTATTTCATTATTTGAACATTCAATACAACAAGTTTCGTGAACGACTTTAACACACGACTGGCCCTGCAGCGGCGGTACACGCAGCGGTAATTTGCATTTTGGTTGGCCACCTACTGAACACATTGCAGAAGCATCAAAATGTTATTTATTTTACCAAAATAAGAGGGATTTATTTAGTACTGACCTGAATAAATAAGATATTTCACATAAAAGATGTTTACATATGTTTACGTAATGTTTAATTGAATACTTGTTTAAACAATCACTTTAGCAAAGTTTGAAATATTTTCTGCTTATTTTGAAAAAAAAACAAAAAACAAATTTGTTCAATAAATATACTGTCATTGAAATATGTTAATATAAAAATATATTTTAAAATACAGAAACAATTTTTTTTAAATTTGATGGTTCCATTCTAAACATGGTGATTATATCTAATATGGACACCCAACATAATATATGATATTTACCATCTGAATCTAACCATATCATGTCAACAAATGGGAAAGTCAGCCATCTATTAATTATCATGTTAATTACTGTGCGCCTTTAGCCTTAACAGCAGGGGCGCTTTTTACCCTTAAATACCATACTATTATATATCCTTTCATTATTTAAAAATTGTTGCTTTAATTATCTTACACAAAACTGAAAATCATAGAGAAGTCTTTTGTCTCAAAATATATGCATTGATTTTAGATTATTCTCATTTGCTACTTAAATCTACAACATTTTAAAAAACATAAAATATTAGATCAAGTAAGCACGGAATCAACTTTGCGCTGCTGCGCATGATAGCATCAAGGATCAGACAAAAATACACATGCATCTTGAAAAACGAATGTTTTGGAAATTGCTACGCCACATTTTTTGCCATCTAGTGGTTTAGATGAAAATAATATCAAAGGCGCCTTTTACCCCGGGGCGCCTTTAGCCCCATTGTACCCTATACAATATAAATAACCATCCTGATTTATAACTACCTAGTATATTGTATTTATACTATTGGCTAGCAGATACAGAGTTAACAGGCTTTGCTTTATGTATTTCCTATGCATGCAAATCAGAAGAGCCAAACGTCAATGTCCATGGGCCACTGGTTCTTTAGTAAGGTGTAAGGATCACTGTTAAAGTCCAACTGCATTTAATTTAAGCAGATAATCGTTTTACTCCTTTTTCGGAGGATGTTTCGCCACTGAATTCACCTTAGGTGGCGTGTCCTGGTGGGAAAGTAAGTGCTAAAGTAGTGGTAAGCATGTTGCTATGCAGTCACTAGGGTGTTTTGGTTGGTTGCTCTGGCATTGCTAAGGTGTTGTGACTTATTTGCATGTCGCTGTGCGGTTGCTAGGGTTTTCTGGATGGGCATTATTCTTGGGTATTATATTGTTGCTGTGCTTTGATGAGGGATTGTTTGTATGATGCTTTGTAGTCTAGGGTGTTCTGGATGGTTGCTTGGGCTTTATGTAGTTGCTAAGGTGTTTTAAGTGGTTGTACACAAGTTTTACAAACAGCTATGGTGTGTTTATGACCTTTTGGGATCTTGACAGCCACTGGTCACTGTCTGCTATTGTTAAATTGCCATGCAAATAATAATGCTGCATTCACATGCTATCGAAATGATCATAAATACGAGTTTCCTGGTCATGAACAACCTCTCAAGTTGTATTTACAACTGGGGAACCCTTTATGATACCCTGAGTTGGGTGGGCCATAAACTTTAATCATGGTGGAGCGGAGAAATACAGTTGGAGTATGGATAAGTTTTAATATTTTTTCCCGCAACATCTACATTGGTTTCTCCTGCCATTACAATTATGTATATTTTTATATATAAATAACCATGTGATGCTTATTTTATGCATTGAACACAGCGAAAATAGCATTTATTTGATTGAAATTTCAGAATCGCCAGCCAGATGAATATCTATAGCACAGTGATTGTTTATATGGTTACCAGTGAACTCGAAACATGTTGTGATCAAAGCCTGTTGGACATTGACTAAATATTATTTGATTTTAATAAGATTTCCCTGAGAAATAGGCAAGAATGAACTCATGAATTGGCCGTCCTCCATGATTCCTGTTCTTTCTGACAACAAAACACTTTATACAAACTCATAATTATAACTTCAGAGGTGGGAAGTTGTAAATTTCCGATAGCAGGTAAAGGCAGCATGAGATATTCTGAATGGTTTCATAGGAATTGCTATACTGTATTATTGCTATGTGAATTGCTCCTTTCAGTGTTACTTTTAGTTTGTCAGTTTTTTGTTCCTTTTTTTTTTGGTCTGTTGCATCATTATAAAGTATAAAATTTCTTAATTTTAATTTTCTTTTTTTTTTTGCATAGGACTGTTTTTAGAGCATAATTTATTTCAAGATTATCATAGGTTAAGTGTTGGTACTATACTATATAACAAATTCTTTATATGTCATCTGGAATGCTTTCTTTCATCTGTTTGGATAAAAATGTGTGTTCATTCCCAGTAGACTTTAGTATCAGACAATGAACACGTGTTATTTTGTTCTTTATTGATCCCATCCTCCTGTTCCTCTATCTCTCCATCATCTCACCCCTCCTCCTCTCAACATCCTTGAGTGTGTGTGTATGAGAGAGAGAGGGCGAGACGCTTGGTTGGTTGTCTGAAGAACATGTGTGAAATCGCAGACTCACGGTACTCATTGTTGCAGTAGTCAGGCAATGACGCTAAACACAGGATTAGGTAAGGCTTGTTGGGTAATTTTTATCTTATTCTCCTGCCTTCTCCCTCACTCTGCCTGTCCGTCTTTCCTCCACTCCCTCTCTCTCCTCATTTCTCTCTCTCTCGTGTGGCGTGCGTATGGTATTCCCCCGACACGTTTTTATAAAGCTACATTCTGCCGTAGCATGAGCCAGTATTGCTGTAATCTCTCTCTGTGTCTCCATCCTACATGCTGTTTGGATACTACGGTAAAACAACAGCAAGAATAGTGTGTGTTATGCTGCTTTCTTGCTCTGTGACTTGTTTGCTAAAGTAGAATCAGTGATGGTTTTTGCGTAAGACCTTGTTTATTTCATTCTACTGTCATGTTTTATATAGTTTGTGATGATGGTAGTGTGTGTGCTGTCAGTGAGAACAAACATGTGCTCTTTTAGTGACGGAAACACCCCACCCTGACTGTTGACACTTGATGTGGGAGGTCTGATATCATTAGATTTTATTGCACTTTTGGTTTTTATTGACCTATTAAAAAATAAATAAAAAAATGATATTGTATTTGATAGTGTTAATATAAACATTGCTAATTGGATATTAAAATTTTCTGAAAAAAGTGTTATGTTGCCCTTGCAAAACTTGTCATGACAATGTTAGAGTGGGTGGTATGTGGTTTTTAAGGTCTTGTGAGATTTCTTTTAAGGTTACTAAACTAAGGTGTTCTGGCTGGTTGTTTGGGTGTTGCTGTGTGGTTTCTAAGGTTTTGTGGGTTGTTTTTGTGGGTTGTTTTTTTGCGGGTTATTATGCTATAGTGTTCTTGTTGGTTTTTTTTGGTGTTTTGCTGTGTTTTTTAAGGTGTTGTGGGTTGTTTTTGTGGGTTGTTTTTTGCGGGTTATTATGCTATAGTGTTCTGGGTGGTTCTTAGGGTGTTGGGTCTATAGGTGTTTTTTTTTGGCGGGTTATTATGCTATAGGTGTTCTCTGGGTTGTTGTTCTTTTGTAGGTGGGTGTGGTTTGCGGGTTATTATGCTATAGTGTTCTGGGTGGTTCTTAGGGTGTTGCTATGTGGTTTCTAAGGTGTTGTGGGTTGTTTTTCGCAGGTTACTACCTGATTGCTTAAGTTTTCTGGGTGGTTGTTTGGGTGTTGCTATGTGTTTTCTGAGGTGTTGTGGGTTGTTTTTTGTGGGATACTATGCTAAAGTGTTCTGGGTGGTTGTTAAGGTGTTGCTATGTAGCTTCTAAGGTGTTGTGGGTTGTTTTTTGTGGGATACTATGCTAAAGTGTTCTGGGTGGTTGTTAGGGTGTTGCTATGTTGTTTCTAAGGTGTTGTGGGTTGTTTTTTTGCGGGTTACTATGCGTAAGTGTTCTGGGTGGCTGCTAGGGTGTTGCTATGTGGTTGCTAAGGTATTGGGTGTAGTTGTTTGCAGGTTACTGTGTAGTCACTGAGCTGTTAATGGTGGTTGCCAAGATTATTCCCGGGGGATTCCTAAGGTGTTGTTAGTGCATGTTAGTTGTTAGTGGAATTAAGCATGTTGCTATGCAGTCTCTAGGGTGACTGCTATACCTACTGGGCCAAGGCTGGTTCATTTAGTGTAAATGTAGGGGATACCTCTAATCAACAACCATATGATTTGAAGTATTGTAATGTCTTTAGCACAGACGGTGTTACAGAACAAAAATGTAATACTTAGGGTTATAGTTTTTTAATCACTAATCCTCAAGATGAGCAGTAGTAATCAAAATGCCTAGTACAAAACACTTATTAGAAAGTCCATATTTGTTTTAAGCACGTTCAGTGTTGTAGGTGTGTTGGGGAGTAACAGTGTTAAGCCCTGCAGATTGCTCTTTTGTTTTATAGGTGGGGACTGATTCCTTGAGACCGCCTTGCTCTCACTATTCTAGACCTTTCACAGCAGGAAACCAAAGTAGGTGAGGTAACCACGGTGAAGATAAGGCAGTCAGATTTGTATTCATGGAAAGACTCTCCAGGGATCTGCGTGACATCTTGTGTGCTGGAGGAAAATCTGATTGGGTGAGATCTGAAGAAGGGACACAATGATGACAGGTCAGGGCATTCGTGGGGACATAGGGTCTTGACCCTGCTGTTAGTTTACATACTGTATGAGAGGGTTATAAATCAAAAAGGCTAGCAGCATCTATTTAAGGCACGATGCACGACAAATTGTGTGTCTTTTGTATCTTTTTTGTTAACTTATTTAATCAATTTTATTTAAAAATGTAAAAAAAAAAAAAAAACAGACATTGCTTTACAACAGTCATTATTTTAGCGTCTCCATTTGGTGAAGAAACTATTTTTAATAAGAGTTTGTTAAACTTTTGTCAACTTATTCATTTATTTATTTATTTTTTAAGTACAGTGCTACCATTTTGGACTTGTACTACTGTATGTTGGTGACATGGTATTCCTGGGAAGTACCTTGTTAATACAATGGTGCATGGATTTCAGTATCATGGAATTACTATGGTACTACCAAAATACTTTTCACACTGGCAGTCACTGTCCATAGAGGTGTTTTAAAATAGCAAATGCAGTGGGATCTCAGCTGGTATTTGGAATTGAATGAGTGTAAGATTCAGGACTGCTAATGTTAAAATGCTGACTCATGCTGTATCATTTGCTGACACTGATTCTTATAAACAAGTATGGATCATTAGCATCTCACTGTATTGTGGCATCATCAATCAATCATCATTGCCCATGTATAGACGTGGTTGTTTACGTCACTGTGGAGTAAATGTGTGTTATTAACAGATACAGCTACTCCTAGTGTAATTAGTGCAGATTAAGCTCTGTGGCATGGTTATCTGGAGCGTGCTGGTTTATTTTAAGGCTAGAAGAACTTTCTGTTTTGTTTATAATTATGTGTGCTGCAGGTATACAGCAGAGGTGTGTAGTCCTTTTAAGCTGTGAATGCTCTGCACACCCAAGCCATTTGAGGGAAGGGAGTTTGGGAACTAGCTAAATACTATGATTACTGTAAAATTCCACTGTCATTTGAAGTGTATCGTAAGGGTTACATGATAAAATGTGGGAAATATGTAAAAGTAACAGTCTGTAAATTATTATTTGCCAAATGACTTTAATTTTCTGCAAATCTGTGCCAGTTAAGGATGGATTCGGGGGAGTGGATTCACAACAGCTTTGGTGCCTGATTTCATGCACAAGAAAGTCTGTCCACAAGTTTTTTTTTTTGTTTTTGTTTTTTTTAGTGCCTAGTCTGAATGTTTTTTGATTATTTTTTGTTGATTTATTATTCCATGCTTTTCTTGTCAATTGTTTTTTTTGTGTTTTTTATCATATGTTTATCTAAGCATGTGTGTCTCTTAGAAAGGCACTACAACATAAGGGCTGTTCCTAGCAACAGTACTTTTAAACTGACACCTGCCATGGTGTTTCATATTTGTCAAATTAATAAATTAGATATCAAAGAAGTCACTGCTTGACACTGGTATACAGGAATCTCATTTAAAGTGGTATTTTGGTTGGTATGTTAAATTGTTGTTAATGAAAATTGTATCCATAACCAGGCATGCACAAAGTACAGATTTCTGCAGATTCATCCCTCATGTTAATTTATTACAAACTAATTTAACAATGCTTTGAGCACATTTTACTATTTTTAAACCCATTCCTCTGCATAATTGTCCCTTATACTCATCTGAGCTTGTGTGTGTGTCTTGCAGAGTGAGAATGCTGTCGTGAAGGAGAGGGAGTTGTCCCTGCAGTTAGCCAGGATCAGGGATGAAGTGGGTAAGTCTCTTCTGGCCCAGACATAAAAAAATAAAAATAAAAACACCATACTTCACAGTGATCTCATGCTGACACATGTGCTACACCATACTCACAAATGTTAGGATGACTTCAACCATAAAATAAGAAAGAAACTATATAGACCTTCTCCGATTACATATTTGTAAACTGCATTTTTCTCTTCCCATCTCCCTCATATTTAATTTGGCATGTGACTCATCTCACATCATGCAGACGTAAAGCAACACTTCATGATTTTCGTCTCTAATACATGATGTCCTATGATGTTCAAATAAGCATTAAATATCTCATGTAAAATAATACATCATAATTTTAATTGAGATTTAGTTGAATACAGTAAAAATGTTTAATTTGTACTAACTTTAATGACCATAAACAATGTATTTGTCTGTGCTCTTTTGCATTCAACCATGTTACAGAATGATTCCCCCTTTTATTCTCTATGCTTTAAATCTGTTAGGATTAAAATTAAATGTTTAGACTTTAATGAATGGAAAATAACACGTCATATATTATTTAATTTGTTCAGTAGAATAGGTACCAAGGTTGAAAGGAACAGGGTTGCAAATTATCAACATTCAACATATATCATCAGCATAAACATTTTCTAAAGGTTAAGCGTGACCATAACAAACTATTTTCTGTCTCTCTAGTGGACAGCGTTCAGCAGTGGGAGCGTCTGCAGGGTGAGAAGGCCCAGCTGGAGCAGAGTTTTGAGTGGGAGCTGAAAGGACTACAAGAGGAGCAACAGCAGGAGCTCAAGGCCCTACAGGAGAGACTAGTAGAGGAGCACACCTCTGAGATACAGCGACTCCAGCAACAGCAGAACAGCCACCTGGAGCAGCTACGCTCCCAGCACCAGGAACAGGTAAGATGAGGAAGTAACAGGGTGTAAAGACTGAGATTATTATTGACGCACCTTGAAGAGGCTTTTATTTTAGCATTGTACATATAGGATTGCAGGGTGTGAAGGCTCATGAGTGTTAAGAAAGCCCGGAAAGGTAGTTACATGACTATGTAGTCTGATGATTCAGTAATCATCTTCCCTTAAGCCCAAAATATACTTCAATTTTGAAATGAAATCTTAGCATACAAATATGTGTACAGCCAAACATACAGTCTTTATTAAATTAGCTTCATGCGCACTGTACACATACTCTAGTGTATTCATAAAAAGCATTTTGGTGCCATTGCACAATGAAATTTTGCAAGCGAAATTTTAGTGAAATGGGAATCTAAGAAATGTATATTTCTGCCTGAACAATTTCCGGTGTCAAATATAATGGAAATTTCCGCAGATTTAAGTTCCTTGAACTTTTAACACACAAATTTGCAATTCCAGCCAATAGCAAGTGTTTCTGTTCATCAGTGACCTCTGTGTGGGTAGAGAGTCATAACTTGGTAATAAAAAAAGTTTTCAGCTAAAAGTTCATATTGTCAACAAGTCTCAAAATGGCACATAGAGTTAATCAAAATTGTGTTGGTATGAAAAAGAGAAAGACAACAGAGACAATGAAAGCAGCATGGCACTGTATGTTTCTATTGACAACATTCAGATATACATTGTAAAATCGTTCAATTGACCAATCAGAATCCAATATTCCAGTGCGCCTGTCAAATTTGACAGCCATTTTTGTTTTCTGTTTTAGATTGAGGAAATGAGTGAAAACCATGAGAGGGCAATGATGGAGATGGAAGCGACTCATGGTGCCACATTGGCCACTTTACAGGAAGAACACACCAGAACCATCAAGAGTGAGTCCTGCTGACAGACACATCCATTACACTCCCAGAAGTCCAAGCAACTGTGTCTAAAAACTAGTTAGTGGCCTACTTGGACTGCATTATTAGGGCATCATTACCTAGAAGCTATTGGTTTGGCCCACTATGAGAGCTCCTGGTTGAAGTCCCTCCTTAATAACATTACTACAGACAACTGAATTAAAACTGTCTGTTAATTCTTTTTCATCAGTGTGTTACTAACATGAGCTGCTTGTTTGTTTTTAGACCTGAAGATGGCACATGAGCAGCAAAAGAAGTCAATGGAAGAGGAATTTGAGAAGCTCAGACTCTCACTGCAGGTACTGTATGGTCCTGCTTTTAATGCCAGCATGCACTGTACATTGTTTTTACCCTTTTCTTTATAATAGCATGTGTTTCTGTGCTGCGTTTAGGATCAGGTGGACACCTTGACATTTCAGAACCGCGCTCTGCGAGACCGGGCCAAGCGCTTTGAAGAAGCACTCCGCAGAAGCACAGATGAGCAGATAGTGGTACTGTTCTTCATATTCTTTTTTTGTGTGTGGCCAGTGGTATTAAAACAAGAGTTAATCCCCAGACTTTTCTAAATTTGTCATCTGTGTTCCAGAAAATAAAGAATATTCATACATATCTGTATTTTCATTTTTGGGGCACCATTTTTTGTCTAGATTATAGCTCTGCAAATTCTGGACATCCTGGGAAACAGTAATGAAACATGCTGGACACTTTTTTAATGCTTTGTAGTTAAAGGATTTGTTCACTTCCAGATAACTAACTCTTGATAATTTACTCACCCCCATGTCATCCAAGATGTTCATGTCTTTCTTTCTTCAGTCACAAAGAAATTAAGTTTTTGAGGAAAACATTCCAGGATTTTTCTTAATTTAGTGGACTTCAAAGGTGGCCAATGGGTTGGAGGTCCAAATTGCAGCTTCAGAGGGCTCATCACGATCCCAGTTGATGAATAAGGGTCTTATCATTTTCTAAAATTAAATAAAAAATTATATACTTTTCAACCACAAATGCTCAGCTTGCACTATAGCTGTGCAATGCACATGTGGGACTTCATGCATTAACTAACAAAGTTTGAAAGGTCACGGGTGGTAAGTTCTTCCTCTGTGTACTTCGGTTCAAAAAGGTAGGGTAGGGTGAAAATCTCATTTTCTGCTACATCTTCAAATTTGTCCAACATTGTTGTTTTACCTTTTTTGTAAAGGGCGTTTGACTTTTTTTGCAAATTCTCTTTGTAAACACTGGGTCAGTACTTCTGCCTACGTCACATGTGACCTTTCCAACATGACTACGTAATGCGTGAGGTCGTGCTCATGCAAAACAAGCCTTTGTGGTTAAAATATCTACATTTTTATTTTTTTTAATAAAATGGCAGATCGTTTCGCTAGATAAGACCCTTAATTCCTTGGCTGGGATCATGTAGAGCCCTTTGAAGCTGCATTAAAATGCCAATTTGGACCTTCAACCCGTTGGCCGCCATTGAAGTCTACTATATGGAGAAAAGTCCTCGAATGTTTTCCTCAAAAACCTTAATTTCTTTTTGACTGAATAAAGAAAGAAAGATATTAACATCTTGCATGACATGGGGCTGAGAAATAATCAGGAAAGTTTTATTCTGGAAGTGAACTAATCCTTTAATTAATATTTTATAATGTAATAATAATCAAATATTAAAAAATCAGTTATGGTTAGTCCTGGGATGTATGTAGTAGTTTGCATCTGTTTTCTGTTTATGTGTACAGGATGCCCTTGCTCCTTATCAGCATATTGAGGAAGACCTAAAGAGTCTTAAAGAAGTTCTGGAGATGAAGAACCAGCAGATTCATCAACAGGAGCTCAAAATTTCAGAGCTGGAAAAAATGGTAAATGACATTAACAGACACTACAAAACAATGTTAAAGATAGCTTTAAATATTACATTTACATTTATGCATTTAGCAGATGCTTTTATCCAAAGCAACTTACAGTGCATTTAGGCTATATTTTTTTTTACCAGTATATGTAATATTAAATATTAAAGACATTTCACTTTTTATCAGATATACACATTTAAAATGTGTGTGTGCGACAACTTTTTGATGACTGAAATTGCCATACATTTTTGACCAATCAAATGCTCTGTAGAATGACAATGTCCCTCCCCCTGCCAAACAGCATGTAGCCGAGATTAGTTCATGGCATAATTAAAGCCTATTTTTAAAAAAGACCACTGCTTCCATATGTCTTACTCAAACTTGCTGTTTTCAAAAGGGTCTATACAGGACAGATGTCATGAGGTTTTTAAAGGTGTACTCAAAAAGGCAGAAAACCCCAGAGCCATTTAATTGCCATGGTAATGGTAGTTTGAAGGTGTTTACCATCATGTGCAAACTTTTCCAGAAACTGTTTCAAGCTTTGTTTGGCCTAATTTTGTTGGAAATGACATCACACCAGTTCATTCGTCGATTTAGCTTGAAGTATATCGGGGCCTTTAGACTTCTTAAACTTATACTCGCACCTATCAGTGTGAATCTGTTATCAAGCAAAGCCAAAATTTTTCAATTACTTCTGCCATTAGAAATTAAAAATGTCCTATGCAGATGTATTTGTCAACCATAAAAGGTGTCCAGTAACAATAGAAAGTTACCAAGATACATTTTTGGCCCCTGCAGAATAAAACACTTTTTTGGCCTCTGATATGACTGTATTCTCCATGTTATTTAAATGTATATTATGAGTAATAAAGCTAAAGTGCTCATTTGAAATTAGAAATGTTGAGTTTTTCAGTCAATTTAGTGTATTTGTTATGTTTTTACACAGGCCCAAAAGAATGTTCTGTTGGAGGAGCGTATTCAGGTTTTACAGCAGCAAAATGAAGACCTAAAAGACAGGATTGACCGCAACCTTGCTATGTCCAGGTCTTTATAAAACATTTCTAATTTATACCTTTAAAGGCTTCTTAGTTTGAAAGGATTTCCATGCTACACTATTAAAAAACTTCTTTACTGGCATTGATGGTTCCATGAAGAACCTTTAACATTCATTGGACCTTTCCATTGCATAAAAGGTTCTTCGGAGTGGAAAAAGTTTTCGATTATTTTTTAATGTTCTTCACACTAGATGTTCTTTGAAGAACTGTTTACTGAAAGGTTCTTTGGCACCGCTGTGAAAACCACATTATAAAACCTTTATTTTTAAGAGTGCATGACCCTTTTCAAGCTACGGATAGTGCTCAGTAGTTGTTTCCTCTATTCTACCAGGCAACTTTCAGAGGAAAATGCCAACCTGCAGGTGTATGTTGAGAAAGAGAGCAGCGAGAAGAAACGACTGAGTCGCACCAATGAAGAGCTTCTGTGGCGTCTTCAAACAGGCGAGTTGAGCCCACGAATGTCTCCCACCCAGTCGCCCCTTCATCGACCAGCCTCTAGTCCCGCTTCACCCTCCCGACAACAGCCCTTCCCTAGATGAGTGTCCAATTCTCTGCCTTTCCTACTCAGACTCTCGCACTCTTTTTTTTCTGTAACTCATGTTTCTCATTTTTGGTTCTGATTGGATGGAACAGAGGATGCTCTCACACCTCTTACACCATGGATGGTGGTCATAACGCTTTCAGTTTCATCATGCAAATGTCAATGTTAGTAAATTAGTTGGTACAGTGATCAGGGTTTGAGTTTTTTCAGCAAGACTGAACAAAATAGTTGTGTATATGTAAATGGATAGTCCACCCAAAAAATGTAACATTCTGTCATAATGCACTTGTTCTGAACCTACATGACTGACTTACTAATGTGGAGCACAAATGAAGAAATTTGTAAAAAAAAAAAAAAAAAACCATATATATATATATATATATATATATATATATATATATAGTATATATTCTATTTCATATATAGTTGTTCTTTTTCACACAATTTCAATGATTAGGGGCTGAAGCTTTTAAAGCTTTAAGAAAGTCAAACTTATACAATTTTTTTTTATTTTAATACTTCGACTACAGTGTAACCAGATCAGTGAGTTGATCTCGAGAACCAAACAGGACTGATTCATGAAGAATCGATTGGGGATGCGTTTTTCAAAAGCATTTCAAGCGTAGTTGAATGTTCCATTGTTACCAACACCATTTCCTGCTGTTACCAGTTAAACGTTGAATGTTTTCATGAAAATACAGCTCCAAAAAAAATTATCAAACAGCTTCACAAAGCTGTTTGGTGGGAACTACTGCCTTTAACCTGTGATTAGAAGTGAAGTTTTTTGTTAGTATGATGTGACATACAAATGAAAGTCTTCTAGTTTTTCAAGGAAATTAAAAAAGTTGATGTAAAAAGGAATCAAATATCTGGAAATTAACCCAAACAACAGAGGACAAAAGTAAAAGCAAAGTTGTCCTCAGTTCACATGTTCATTATATGAAGCAATAATCTTACATAATTAGCAGAAGTTATTACTGCACCACCTGCATGACGTCACTAACGACAAAGTTACTACGGTTTCAGGTAACATTTATGACTAGCTAGTTAATTTCACTAGTGATGCACCATACTGTGGTAGTTAGCCAGCAAATTACATTGGAAATACACCCCAGACCACTCTGAATTGATTGAAAAACTAATTCATTCACAGTTAACGACCAATAGGATTTTGGCCGATTCTCACAGTTAGTCGATTAGCAGACTTGCAATGTAGCACACAAGTTGTATAGATCACTTTTCCTACACTTTTATGGTGGTTTGAAAGCTTGAAAGCAGCAGTCCCGTAAATGCATGGAAAAGAAAGACCAGCACATTTTCAAAAGTTCTCCTTTTGTGTTCCACAAAATAGTCAGTCATACAAGTTTGGAACAACGTGACAATGAGAAATTTAGAGAATTGTTTTGAGCTTCAAAATAGTTTATTAACAAATTAACCTACACTAAAGAGAACAGAAAAAGAGAACATTATTCTCCCGTTTTTACTGTAAAACTATATAATGTGAGTCACAGTGTTGTGCATTATGATGTTTCACAGGCCATTTTGGAAATATATCCTTTTTTTGTACCTCCTACTCTAATGGATTTGGCTCTTGGGCTTGTGCTGAGGTTTTCCGTTCGAACAGGACATCATGGTGCTTGTTCTCCAACCTTTGTCTGTTGTCTCAAGCTTTTCCAAAGATTAATCAGGATAACATAGATACAGTTTTACTAAGAATTGCCTTTTTCAAAGGAAAACCACCCACCAGCAACCTCCTGTGCAAGCCCAGGCATTACTGTACTCAATACACC
Source organism: Cyprinus carpio (assembly GCF_018340385.1). NCBI lineage: Eukaryota > Metazoa > Chordata > Actinopteri > Cypriniformes > Cyprinidae > Cyprinus > Cyprinus carpio. The sequence goes on from NC_056611.1 coordinate 6,508,732, forward strand.
AAACAGGAAAAGACAGGAATCTTTATAGGCAAGTTTAGTACGGACAGCTGTCATTCAAATGAGGTAAATACTTTGGCAAAACACGATGGCAACTAATAATTATGTAGTCTAGGGGCTTAAATGTCGATACAAATGAGTCTAAGATGTACTTAATTGTTGTTTTTTTTAAGGTGGTTCAATCACATTTTGTGACCACTATACAAGGATGCTAATATTAGCATGGACTGACAATGCAGTAGTGTAAACAACTTGCAAAACTTCAACCTGCTGTTTTTACCTTCATCTCATGTTTTGTGAGGGTAAACAATCCTCATGCCTTCATCTCAACTGTCCATGTTTACAGAAAACTCCGGAATGCATTAAGCTGTAAGAACTATGAACTGATGCCACAGTTATCAGTCATGGCTGTTTATATCCCTCTTCTCTGTAGAGTATGTATCATAAGTCTTCCGGTTGCTCTGACGCAGATGATTTCCTTAAACTGCATTCATTTGGACACTATGAGGGCTTTTGTCCTACTTCATAGAGACTTTCCTGCATAATATTTAACTAAAAGCTTTTTTGCAAAAGTAGGCTACTACAGAGCATTAGCATTTGCAACAAGTTATCATGAGTACCTCAGTTCGTAAAAATCCAGGCTTCTACAGAGACTTATTGTTTATTGTAATACATTCAGGGTCTACAGTGTCAAAGCCATGGTCTTAATACAGGAAAGTCTTTAGTAGTGAATAATAACCAGAAAGTATTTAAACTACACCTGCATTTATCTTCCCTGAAAGGCCTACAACAGCTATCCTGTATATTAAGTGGATCATTTGTATGTGTATATGCTCTTGTATTCTTGCTGATGTTGTGGTAAAAATCTGGACTCAATCTTTCAGAACTTTAGAAACGAGTTAGGAAGTCATCTTGTTCATGAATGTTTTAATGTCCTGAGGGGACAATATACATGTTTTATTTTATGTCTAAGTGTACTTAGTAATGCAGCTATTAGTGATTACATATTTTAGGATTAGCATAAATGACCACGATTGATTTTTATAGGAACATAAAAACATTAGTTAACATTCTTCAGCCTTGACATTTGTACTAACACAGAGAGTGCAAATGGCTGCTGCCGTTTACAAACACTTGAACTATAATGATGGCTGATTTTATACCATTTTACTAGTGAATTTTGTTTATTTATTCCTGCTCATTCCGAGAGTACCACCTCCCATCTCCGTCAGTGATCCAGCTCAGGTTAGGAAGGTGTATTACAGTGTCATTCACAGTTTAACTCGATACATATTAAAACATTTTCATGTTGAATCTACAGAATGGAATGTAAACTACAGATATACATTTGAAGGTTGGCGTCAATGTAATATCAGACTTGTATTTAAATGTATTTCCCTCATATAGCAATTAAATTGGAAGCTCTGAATGAAATAATGAAATATAAAAATCAACTACCTGTCTGCAATTACAGTAGGTGTCTGCTTGGATTATCTCTTGGATTAGCTCATCTCTGCTTTTGAAATGTAAATGAAAGGAAATCTTCAATCAATCAGGTTGTGAAATGCACTGATTTTGTTCTTTTGTCTCCCCCCTTGTGTGTCCCATGGACATGATTATGGAGTTTCTGAATGCTTCTTCCATTCATAAAGTAACACTTCAGCCAAAAAATTAAAAAATCTGTCACTATTTACTCAGTCTTATATCGCTCCAAACTTGTATGTTGTTATTTTTGTCCATGTAGCGTACTTCACATTTGAACAGTTGTGCCGTGCTAAAATTTTTTTACCTAATTTGATGTTCCAGACATTTAAAAATTGCTTATAAATCTCTTATTTTAGCTATATTATAGCTATATTATCGCACCATAAACATCATACAGTAGTTTATATAGCATCTTAATCATCATAGTCTTTATGACTTGTGCACTAAGTTCCAGATCTATCCATACTGTGAACTAGTGTTGTATTGAGTAGAAAAGCTTATACGTTTGAGAATGAAAACAGAATGAGTAAATAATGACTGCATATTATTATTTTTTAAGAACTGGAATACAAACACAGCTGTCTGTCATTGGATATTTAAGGAAGGAGTGTAACATGGATTGTATTAATGAAATGTCCTATTGATTTATTTTTTTTCCCTCTTCTCCTAATTTGTGTTGTACAGCTTGTATGAGCTTTATGTGTGATCTGTTACAACCGTTAATGGAAAAGCATGTCTTAAAGCTGTGATTTAATTTGTTTCGTTCAAACCTTGTTAGTGTATCTACTCACTGTTGTGATGCATTCAAAAACTCTTTGATGATTATGTTGCACTTTATTGCCCTTTGGGTTTAGATATTAAAAGAAATTGTAAAAGCATCCTGTTTCTTAGAGCTGACTTTCAACTCATTTAAAAAGAAGTGTAACTTTTGAGAGATTTATTTATTTATTTATTTTCAGTTTTCAAGAGCCTGGCAAAATAAAATATATTATTATTAGTGCTGTCAAATGATTAATTGTGATTAATCGCATCCAAAATAATAGTTTTTGTTTACATAACATAACATAATATGATTGTACTGTTCATATTTATTATGTATAAAAATAAATACACACACATGCATGTATATATTTAAGAAAAAAAGTGTTTATTATAAGTAGTAAATATATTTATATATAATATAAATTATATGAATAAAAATATATGTAAATACTCTTAATATATATACTGTATGTGTGTGTACTTATACAGTATATTCATAATAAATATACATAGTACATATATATTATGTGAGCAAAAACGTTTATTTTGGATGCAATTAATCATGATTAATCACTTGACAGCACTAATTATTATTGCTAAAATATGATATATATATATATATATATATATATATATATATATATATTGCTATTATACTACATTAATTAATATCTCAGAAAACCGTTTCACTATCTGGTTATTAAAAAATAGTTCACCCACAAATGAAAATTTGCTGAAATTTACTCCCCACATACCCCAGCTTTGGCCCTGTCTCAGGCCATCCAAGATGTCGAAGAATTTGTTTCTTCATTAGAACAAATTGGAGAAATCTATCAATTCATCAAGACGTTTTAAGTATAAGGATTTGTTTCTTACAAACATGCAGCTTTTCACATGACAGTGGTTAGAATTAGAATCTTGGAAATCTGCAAATTATTCATTCTTTTCTGGATGTGAAATGCTGAATGATATCAATAGGCAAGGGAAAGATAATGGTGGAGTTTCTTTCCGCTGCAATGTTTAGAGTCTGTTCAGAGTCTGGAGGTATCACAGCTGCAGAGCTGATGGTGACTCAGCGATCACCAGAGACGCTTCCTTCAGTACCCGCGAGGTGTTCATCTCAACCCGAGCGGCAATAGCCTACACAGAGATATAATAATACACTTGAGTTGCTTGTCGTATGTTGTGCCTGATGTGGATTTTAATGTATGCCTTCATATTTGGCTCAGCTATAATATTAAACTGTAGGGCTGTTATCACTGATTTTCTACAAATGATCCTAGAAGGCCTGTAGAGCATTGCTTTTAGGAGTCTCAATCCAAATAAAACATTTACTTGTGGGAAGCAAAATTTTTTATATAAAAATCCCATATAAGAATATTGCAGTTTATAAGGGGGTTCAAAATGAAAACAAAATGATTTATTTTAATAATACAATTATTAAGACATATGGCATAATGGGTAACTGGGTTGCACATTTGCTTAATGTATCAATAAACAGAAGTTAGTTAGTATGGCACCAAATTTTGGTTTCTATAAATTCAGAAGAAAAAAAAATCCTTCTAGTTAGTTGGCTGTGAGAGTTTTTGGAAAATCTATTTGGATTTTTTCTTTCTTTTTTTAATTACATTTACAATTACATATAAAATCAGATACATTATATTTAAGGAGTCGTTGTTATTGTGTTCGATTTGGATTATATGAAGAGTTCATTTGCAACAACAGATAACCCCATTTTTACTATTTTTAAAAAATCTTTTTTTTTTTTTTATTCTGCATTCCAAGTAATATTAATCAAACTGCAGTTGGGTTGTTTTGATTAAATAATAATAACTCAAAAAATACATCTAACTAACAAAATAAAACAATAAAAACATGATTTATGAAAGTTAATAAAAACAGAGTTATATACATATAAACTCTTCATATGTATTTGCTTATACAATGCATTGCAGCAGCTTTTATTCAGAATACATCAGCGCTGTTGCCATGTTTTGTTGAAACTAAATATTCACCAAAAGTGCACTATTTTGTGGTGTCTAAGTCTGCATGTGATATTTGTGCAAACTAAGTTCATTGTTGGGTCCATTATTTGGACAGTACTGACTTTCATAATAAAATACTAGTACATGAACGACTGCATTAGATTTTGTTGCAATGGTCTCACCTTTGCACAGGCTTCTCGAGCTGCTTCAGCTTCTGAAGCCATGGCCCTCTGGAGCTGGAGGGGCAGTTTAACATCCTTTATCTCCACTCGCTCCACTTTAATGCGCCACACACTCGAGGCCTCATCCAAGGCAATCTGTCATCATGATGATACAAAGCTGTAAAGATCTGGGAATATGATATACCCTTCTTGTGGGCAGATCCCTGGGTTTAGCTTTACAGCTGATGCATTAGTTTAATAGCAAATGAATAATTCTGGACTGTGTCTGAAATTGCACCCTATAACCATTATAAAGGGTATAGAATAAAGCTGAAATAAAATAAAATATAATTATTAGATGAAAAACCTAAACTTAAGAATTCAATTCAATTCAATTCAAGTTTATCTGTATAGCGCTTTTTACGATACAATCATTTCTAAGCAACTTTACAGAAAATTAAGTTTCTACAATATTTAGTAGTAGCTTGTCAGTGGTGACTGTCAGTTTATGCGCATATGGCAGAAATGTTCGGAAAAATCAATAAAAGACGTAAACAAACAGACGATTAACACTATTAACAGCAATTTTGCAATCAAACTTATAGCAAAATGTGCTAGTTCTGTATGTTGTCTTTGGGTTAGCATCATCTGAGGTTTTCTAAGGGGTTGGCATCATCTCTTCTCAGGTTTTCTGGATCCAGACTGGAGCTTGTGTAAATCCTAGTTACCCCATCATAGCACAGAAACTGCACTTGTTAAAATTAAATAGAGGCATAATTAGCGTAGCTGCTGTTCCAGCCAAGTAAAATTAATTAGTTTAACCCAAGCTAAAGAATAATAATGCGCATTTGATCAGATATAACTGCAGTCCAAAATTATGAGATGCATTATTTGAATGCTTGGCCAAAGAGGTGTGTTTTTAATCTAGATTTAAACAGAGAGAGTGTGTCTGAACCCCGAACATTGTCAGGAAGGCTATTCCAGAGTTTGGGAGCCAAATGCGAAAAAGCTCTACCTCCTTTAGTGGACTTTGCTATCCTAGGTACTATCAAAAGTCCAGCGTTTTGTGACCTTAGGGAGCGTGATGGATTGTAGCGTTGGTAGAAGACTAGTTAGGTACGCAGGAGCTAAACCACTAAGGGTTTAAGTAAGTAAGTAATAAGTAAGTAACAATATTTTGTAACTGATACAGAACTTAATAGGTAGCCAGTGCAGAGACTGTAAAATTGGAGTAATATGATCATATTTTCTTGACCTGGTAAGGACTCTAGCCGCTGCATTTTGGACTACCTGTAGCTTGTTTATTGAGGATGCAGGACAACCACCTAGCAGTATCTATCTATTTTAACCCTAGACTGGATATCAGGTAAACATATCATTTCATTTTTACATTTTCATAATTATTTGTTTAAGATATAGAAATGAACAAAGGCGTACCTTGTGTTATATGTTTTCTACTCTCAGTCTCCCGGTCTTGAACCCTGATTATGGTGGTCATTTTGAAGAGCGGCACAAACTTGAGATGTGTTGCTGTAAACGGCAGGTAACAGAACCTTATAACGTGTGCTCACCTTCCCACGACGGTGTCCTGCTTCTCACTAGACCACATGAAGGTGAGAAAAATTCTGATTCATTTGATATCAGATGTGAATACCATGAACCTGAAATTTTTTCGTGGTGCAAAATAAATCTGATAATATTTTTTATTTATTCAGAGGTTTCAATGCCTGGTCTTTTTCTTTTCTTTTTTATTTACACTTATAAAATAACAAAATAAACTATTTAATCTTTAATATTTACTAAATATTTAATCATGTTTAAATGAAAATGACAGTGCAGCTTAAGCATTTGTAAATTGATTGAAGGACATGTATTTGTGTAGATAAAGTCCAAGAGGTTGCAACATAAGGAGTGCATTTTATAAAACATCATAAACATTAAAATACAGTAAAATACAATATTGTTTGTTCACACATTTGTCAAATCCAGGCCTTTTTAGCCTTAAAGTTGTTCAGATATGTGCATACCGAGACATCATTAAGGATGTTTCAAAAGCAACCAAATGCACTAGATGGCATTAAAAAGACGGAACTCAGTGTTCAAACTGTTGCATCATTATCTTGCGACTGACTTCATAGGCTAAAAAAAGAGCTCCATTAGCAGGAAATGTTCGGATCATAGTAGGGGTCAAACCGGAATACAATGGCCCCACTCCTGCAAACAAGATGGCAGAATATAAACTATCAGACAATGCAATAGATTTTGTACAACAGGTTATTTAGCAAAGTGTTGATCATGTTGATCATTTAAAAGGCCTTAAATTATCAGCTTTGTCTGTATCGGGTACAGTAGACTTTACAGTAGGGTTAAATCAGAAAGACAATTTTCTGCAATATATATATATATATAAAAAGATAATAAAAAAGGAACATTTTACCTAATTATTTAACATGCATGGGCTTATATTCCAAAGAAAAACAAACATTTAAGTTAACATTTCATTTTAATATTCAGATATCAACTGTATCAGTATAGTACAACATGAGGACATCAATATAGAACATAATGGGCATTGCCATGTTCCCTGAGAAAGGGGTTGCATTTTATAAAACTGAAACAGATTTTTACATGATAAAAAAAAAATTATTTGATGAATTTTACAGAAAATAACTCTTGTAAATGTTTTTTTTTTTCCTTTTTTGTCGTTTTTTTTTCTTCTCTTTAAATTTTATGCAACTCTGTAAACTTGCTAACAATATCTGTAAGATTAATCATTTGTGAGTTATTGGATGTATATCATTAACCATATACTACAGTAATTATTATTTCCTTTTTTTTGACAGAGAAATACTGCATTCTTCATAGAGTATTTTTCTGTTTTCTTAAATTTCATATTAATGTATGTACAATTACAAAAATAATGGCGAAAGTTATTTGTGAAATCACCACCAGATGGTGCAAATGAACAGATTTGCTTACACCATTAATCACACCTTTCAAAAAAAAAAAAAAAAAACACATCATATTGCTGGCAGCAGTGGCTGCCAAACAAAAACTGTAAAATGAAAGTAAAATAACATTTAAGTAAAGTGCAAAAACCTTTACAGAAATGTTTATTAAATGTTTTCTTACAGGCTTCCTGAATTATTACGGTCAAATATCTTCACAAAATGGTTTGTTTGGCAGCAACAGCTATGTAAATACTCAAATATCAAATATAAGTCAAATATCCTAATTCACATAAAGTGCAAAAACCTTTATAGAAATTTGCATGAAACATTTAACAGAAAAACATATGTTAGAAAGACAAGGGTCCAGAGCCCAACAAAAGCAGACATATTGCTCCATCATGATAACATCAAACTTTATTATTTTCAAAAAAAGTCAATATCTAAACCTCTGTTAATTCTCAGTGAGAACGTCTGTATGAAAGAAGTAAAATCAGTCTAGTAATAAGTGAATCTGTAATGTTTTTTGTGGAGTTCTTTAATCATTCTCTGCTGAAATCTTGAGAGATCTGTAAGAGTTGGAAGTTTTGTTAGGATATAAAGAGTTTCTGTAGAGTTTTGTGGGTAACCACTGTGCTGTAGAGAAGAGCCTGTGCTTTAGTCCATGATGGACCAAAAAATTATCTTGCTGTTATGTTGCATTTTACTTTATTTAAAAGTAATAACTGTGTAGTCACTAATACAGTGATGTCTATATATACATCAGCTCATGCATGTGTGTTGTTGCATTTTACAGTGAAGCATCAATAAAGTAGTACAATGAAGTAATAATTCAGGTACCTGTAAATCAACAGTGATTTCCTGTTAAAGTGTTTAATGAAAATTGCAGTACAAATTTTTGCACTTTATTTGAATTAGGATATTTTACCTTAATTTTACGGTTTTTGTTTGGCTGCAAGTCATTCGAGAATTTTTTTATTTTTTCATTTTAAAGTGAAGGTATTTGATCGTAATATTACAGGAAATAACTGTATTTATTTTATCTTTTGAAGTGTACTTTTTTATCAAGTAAAGGTATTTTAGCATAATAAAGACATGCCTCTGTGGTATACTGTATGTGTTTTTTTTTACTGTGAATTGCATTACAAGCTATCTAAATTCCATCTTACTTTCTGGCTAAATATCAGCACTTAATTTCAAACTCGTATGCACACTTTATTATTTAGATTCCTTTCTATGTATATGTATATGTATATATATATATATATATATATATATATATATATATATATATATATATATATATATATATATATATATATATATATATATATATATATAAATTAATCTTTATGTATTATATACAGGAGGACGGGTGATTTTCAGGAGATTATTTTCCTACTTTTATGTCTCATATCAGACATCAAAGATAAGAAAGATAGATTTTCTGGTACAAGTGCCACTATCTCCTGAAAATGACCCATCCTCCTGTATTAATTTTAAACCTGTAATGATCAAGGAACTTAATTGTTGAATGTAAAAATATTTATTGTTTGTCTTTTGAAAGTTGCATCCAAAATCCTCAGAAACCTTAGGAGGCACATGCCCCTCAGTTTGTATGGGCATTATGCCTCTGATTAAAAATGCATTTCACAATGTATATTTCATTTGATGCTTAGCAAAAAATTATTTTCTCAGTATTGGTGTACTGTGCAGTTTTGGGCTTATCAAAGTATCATGCTATTAGCTAAGGTAACGGTAAACTGTATTTAAACAATAAATTGAGTTTCTTGTTTTGAGAATTTATCAGTCACTTATGAAGTTCCATGATGGACAAGATGTTACATACAGTATGTCACTAGGTTTTGAAACAAAGATAAATACTGAAATCTCACCCTCATTTCGTAAAATCCCCATAAGAGTCTTGAGGAAGCCTTCCTGTTTCCCTGCTAAAGACAGAACCTGGATGCGAGACTTCACACAGTCTATGGGGTACACAACCAACCACAGACAGGCACCGCCAAAACCACCACTGAACATCAAGGGCACAACACCTGTCAGAAACACGGATACAGAGTAGAATTTCATGTTCATAGAGAAGACTCATCCAAGCTGTTCTGTTCCACAGAAGAATTAAATTAATGAAAAAGCAGCTTGGACATTCTTCAAAAAAAAAAAAAACACATTGTGCCAGAATTTAGATTTTTAAACGGCCTTCCCATGGACTGACCTATGTGCTCTTTGTCTCTGCCCATGTGTTGGGCAAACATTGAGCGGCTGAGTTCATATCCTCCAAAGAAACAGAAGTATCCAGGTATCTCACGGACTATAGTGGTGGTGAGACCCTGATAGAAACCCAGAGGTCCGTTTGTCCGTAACACATTTTTCACAACAGACCACACCGTGCTGAAAGAGAGAAAGGAATTTCAGCAAGATCCAAACTACTGGAAAACTATGACTTTGATGTCATTTTTGTCCAAGTTCAATGGCATTATAGGCACTCTGAACGTAGGAACAGTAGATGGCTTCAACCAACATTAGCCCCTTAAGAGGTTAACTTGCCCAAAAATGAACATTCTGTCATTGTTTACGCACACTCATTCCTAACCTGTATGTGGAACAACACACAAATAAATAAATAAAAAGTTTGAGAACCTTTACAGCCTCAAGTCTCTTTTGTTTGATGTGACAAGCTTTGCTCATCAGCATTTGGCAATTATCTGCCATTCTTCTCCTCATCTCTTCACCTCTCTAGCTCTGTTGGGTTGGATGGGGGCAGACGCACATTTTCAGGTTTCTTCAGAAATATTTGATTGGGTTCAAGCTCAGACTGTGGCTGGGCCACTCAAGGACATTCACAGAGTTGTCTATAAGCGACTCTTGTTGTGTATTTAGGTTCATTGTCCTTTTTTGGAAGGTGAACCTTCTGCCTTATCTGAAGTTCTGAATGCTGTGGACTAAGTTTTCATTAAGGCTCAATATTCTGATGCACTGATCTTTTATTCTACTTTGACGAGTCCCTCAGTCCCTGTTGCTGAAAAACAGCTCTACAGCATGAGGCTGCTACCAGCACACTTTATTTTTGGGATGGTGCTCTCCAGGTGATAAGCAGAGCTGGTTTCCTTCAAACATGATGCTTGGAATTGAGGTTCATCAGACCAGAGAATATTTTTTCTCACAGTCTGAAGGTCCTTTAGGTGATTTTTTGTTCCAAGTGGGTTTTCATGTTTGCCACACCGCCATAAAGCCCAATTCGGTGGAGTGTTGCAGTGATGTTTGTTCTTCTGTAGATTTTTCCTATCTCCACATATGATCATGGAGCCCAACTAGAGTGACCATCAGGTTCTTGGTCACCACACTAACCAAAGCCCTCCATCAGTTGCTCAGTTTGGCCAGTTCTATGAAGTGTCCTGGTTGTTTCAAACTTCTTCCATTAAGGGTGACAGAGACTACATGTTTCTGTGACCCTTCAATGAGGCAGAATTTTTTTCTAAACTCTTCCCCAGATGTGTGGCTTGATGCAGACTCTAGGACCTTGGTTTCCAAATGAAATACAAAACTTGCTCTCATCTGAAAAGAGGACTTTGGACCAATGGGTAACAGTCCAGTTCTTCTTCTCCTTAGCCCAGGTAAGACGTCTCTGACATTGTCTGTGGCTCAGTCCGTTCCTTGTGAAGTTCACTCAAATTCTTGAATCGATTTTGCTTGACAATCCTCATAAGGCTGCGGTTCTCTCGGTTGGTTGTGCATCTTTTTTTTTTCCACACTTTTTCCTTCCACTCAACTTTCTGTTAACATGCTTGGATACAGCACTCTGTGAACAGCCAGCTTCTTTGGCAATGAATGTTTGTGGCTTACCCTCCTTGTGAAGGGTGTAAATGATTGTCTTCTGGACAACTGTCAGATCAGCAGTCTTCCCCATGATTGTGTAGCCTAGTGAACCAAACTGAGAGACTCAGGAATCCTTTGCAGGTGTTTTGAGTTGATTAGCTGATTGGCATCTCACCATATTCTAATTTGTTGAGATAGTGAATTGGTGGGTTTTTGTTAAATGTGAGCCAAAAATTATCACAATTAAAAGAACCAAAGACTTAAACTACTTCAGTCTGTGTGCACTGAATTTATTTAATACACAAGTTTCACAATTTGAGTTGAATTACTGAAATAAAAGAACTTTTCCATGACGTTCTAATTTACTGAGATGCACCTGTAAAGGTATGATTTAAAGTTATTGTTTTTTTCTTCTTTTTTTTATTTTAACATAAAATGTGAAAAAAATAAAGGGGTATGAATACTCTCGCAAGGCACTGTATTCTCCTTGGTGTGATTCATAAAATGCTATCATGTTGTTTAAATTGTTTATACATCATTGTAGTACTTGTTATTGCTTTACGTAGATAAGTAGATTAAGTAGATATCTACTTATCTACTTAAAGCAATAATAAGTACTACCATGATGTACTACCATTTTCAATTTAAACAACATGATAGCTTTTTATATATTATATATATATATATATATATATATATATATATATATATATATATATATATATAACAAATACAACTTGAATAACAAATATGTATATTTTAAAAAACCATAACCAGACCTTTTCTGTCCACTGGCGATCTTGCCGGACGCCTCCATTTCATGCATGGCCTGCAGCCGACATTTAACCAGTTCAGTGGGGCATAAAGCCAGAGAGGAGAAGATAGAAGCGACAGAGCCTGAGCAGGCCTTCTGAACATCACTGAAACACACAATACATCTAATAATCACACACACTGCTGAACTTCAGGAGAGGTCACACTGATCTCATGTATCATTTCACGCTGAATCAAATGTAATATGAATGACTGTTTATGAACCAAGATATAACACCATTTCTGAGTCAACAGTAACACCAAACAAAAAACATAAACTACATTTTTACATTTTCTGGGGAAAATGAAATGTAACACTGCATCGTAAAATTAAGAAGATTAATAACTTAATTATGACCATTTTAAATCAGTGGACAAATTGTAAAGACCTAACATAAAATAATTTTTAATATATTGAACATTTTGGTCACACTTTTTTCACACATTTGTGTTCACAATAGAAATATAGGAATTTAATGAAGTTCTTCAACAGAAACTAAACTGGACATGACAGTATCCCCCTCACCAAACGCCTGGAAGAGCCAGAGGAATGGTAATCCACAGTGGAGATTGAGGAATTGCTGACCATGAAAGAGCCAGGGAATTGGAAGCCAGAGGCGGAAGTGTCTGGGCCTGAGGGTTAGGCCTTTTTGGATTCCACAACTCCAAAGACCATGGTGGATCGGGAGACTGTGATTGTACTGGTGGAGCCAGCTGAGAAGAACCGGAGGACCAAGAAGGACCATGGCAGAGTCAAAGAAGGATGACCAGTGGCCCCGAACAAAACCATCAAGGCTATGATGTAGGGCAGTGGAAGAGGAAGAGTTAAAAAAAAAAAAAAAATGGACAGAACCGGTGATTCACTAGAGCTGGATGGGACCAGCAGAGGAGGAAGTGCCTTACGGGTGGGACTTAAACCCAGTAGGTCAATAAGCTTTGGCTCCTGGACAGATTGGGTGTCAGGTGCTGGCTCTGGGATGGACTGGGTGAAAGGTGCTGGCTGTAGAACAGACTCCATGGTGGCCGTGGCCACAGGCTAGGGTCTGTGGCGAGCATGGTGTTGGCCTGGGGTCCATGGCAGGTGCGATGAATGGCTGGGAGGGCCACACGGTGATTGTGATCCTCATCCACCTCGCCAACGGTTTAACGATTTAAGTGCAGCTCTTTATTTAAACAAGAAGGCAATTGAGGATGAGAAATAATCCAAAAGGTACACATTAGTGAAATAGCATTGAAATAACACAAAGACAATGACTCACAATCATTTAGGGGTATAAATACACAGTTTAACTCTAAAGGACATACAGAAACAATAGGAACATAGGAGCAAAACAAACTTCAGAATAAAGTTCTCTGAACAGAAACCAAAACAGACATGACAGACAAAAAGTTTTTATTTTTTTATAGAATATATAAAATATCATGGTTCCCATGGTGAATACCATGCTAGCCTTTTTTAAAGCACCATAGTAGTGCCATTTGATCTCATTTCTGGGATCCCTTAATATTATGATGTTTTACACAGTATTTTAAGAGGTGACATGAAAGAAACTGTAACCCTTGTATTGACTATAAACATCTAATGTTTATTCAATAAAGAAAGGTGCTCTGAACACACAGGCCGTGGGTCACATGACATAGCGTCTGTCCCAGAGGATTGAATTGCATCATGCATATTGAGTGGACTAGTGAAACATAAGCACGTCGGAATTACACACCATATACAGTATATAATATTAACAGCCCATGTGTTTAACAGAGCATGATTCTGTGTGATACTGTATCTTTACAGTTTCTCAAGCATGTGGAAAAACACTAAGAAATAAGGACCAAAATGTTTTTAGGACATGGTATTGTGGTAATATCATTTTGTTTTCCATTAATGTTAATGTACAATCGTATCCCATGTAAATACAATGGTACATAAATATGTTACTCAATAATATATGAATGTTTCTTAAATTTTTGGAGAAAAAACCTCTTTACCTCTAAAACCTTTCGTTCAAGATTTTGGAGTGTTTCTGTAGTCAGTTTTGTCTATTCATTTAGTAGATCATCTGTGGGGCCAGGCATTGATGTTGGTAAAGAAGTTTAAAATAAATAAATAATAATAATAATAAAAAACACTTTACTCTGCAAAAGTTTGGTGTGGTGGAATTGATACCACAAATTTGTCACAACAAAATGATTACACAAACATTTTTGACACAAGAAAAAAAAAAAAGGTTAGGTTTATTTGTTCAGATGTTCATACTTGTTATAATTCATTAGTTGTTATAATGACAATTATAACAACTAATAATTAATTTTTATGATAGATTTTCATAGTTTTGGTGCTTAGAATTTAATGTTCAATGGGACAATGGTATGTTTTATTCTTATTTGTGGCATTTTACTGTAATGGTACCTCACCTGAGTTCTGTGCATCGGTCCAGCCCTGAAACAAAGCGGACAACATTCTGGCAGAAGCCATAGCTCATGAAGAGCACAGCGTTTTCAGCAATGTTGGCAATGAGAGCAGGTGTGGTGCCCTGATAGAGCCCTCGCAGTCCAACCTGTTTATAGACTGAGACGAAGCAGTGGACAAAGCCTCTGTACAAGCTGGGGAAAGTCTGCATCTTCACCTTGGCTGTATCAAAGGGCTGCCCGCTTAGCACACATGCAATCCCACCAAAAAGACAGAAGAGAGAAAACCATGCAGAACATACTGTAACTGTATGTTTTTAAATAACTGATCTTTCTTGTTTCTTACTGTAACAAAATTCCCATCATAATGCAAAATGTGTGCAAATCAGGCAGGTGGAAAATACAGTACATCATATTTAAGCCCCCCATATATTACAGATGTTAATGTAGACACAGGAAATGAATAATACAAGTATGTTACCACATGCTCCGGCTGACAGATCAATGATGGCTTGAGTGACAGGATGTGGAGCCATAGTTAACGTCTTCAATACTGCATCACTTCCTGTAAAATGCAGGACAAAAAAGATTTTACTCAGATTCACCCAGATTAAGACGTATTGTCCTGATCCCACACATCCAAAATGCATAGTTGCATACAGTATCACAAAAAAGTAAAGAGAAATGAAAAAAAAAATAAATAAATAAATTCCTCACAGAACATACGTTTAGTGCCTAAGAAAGAACAGTGTATAATTTATATCTGACGTGTGAGCTCTCTATTTATAGCCTTAATCTTTAAATCAGATTTAGAGGGAATCCCCCTTGAGGGGTAAAGAGACCCGTTGAGCCGAACACTGACAACATAACCTCCTCGTGTGCCAACATTCACATGCCAAGATCAGAATGTCTTAGTAACTTTAAACTCAACTACTGTAATGTCACATATGTCCTGCATGATCGCACAGATGCAGGTATTCTCACACTCACCGCGCCTTCTTCTGTCTGGCAGCGGACACTTCAGACTATATCCAATAATGCGCTTGGTGGAAGAGCCTCGGTACAAAACCGTCCTGTGAGAGAAGTACTCTTTAATACTGACGAAAAACACACCTGAAACCGGTACTAACACTCACACTTCCTCGATCAGCCCCACAGGTGTGTACATGCCAAACACGCAGGGCAGGGGCGTGTAGGGCTCGTCATGTGGGGGCTTCCTGGAACCATGTGCTTTGGAAATAAGAGAAGGCGGTCGTGTTGCTGTCATATCCTGCAGAAGTTGTTGACTCAACATAAGGATTGTGACACAAGGTCACTTCATCAAACGCGATATTTGAGCATAACAAATACCAGGGACAGTTATGCATTTTAAACACTAGATGGCAGGATAGCATTGAGTATAGTGATAGTTATCTAAGCATCCAAACTATATATATTCTTAATATCAGGAGGCCATACTGTACCTCCATAAAATGTTTGTAAGAATTCATGACCGCATCTTATTTGTACATAGTTTGGATGCTGAGGTGAGGTACCATTACAGGTGAGGTACCATTACAGTAAAGTGCCACAAATAAGAATAAGACATACCATTGTCCCACTGAACATTGAATTCTAAGCACTAAAACTAAAACCTATCATAAAAAATAAATTATTAGCTGTTATAATTATTGTCATGTATATCATGTATATCATTATAACAACTAATGAATTATAACAAGTATGAACATCTAAACAAATAAACCTAACCCTAACCTATTTCGTTTGTGTGTGTGCGTGTGTGTGTGAGAAAAATATTTGTGTAATAATTTTTTTGTGACAATTTTGACAAAATAGAGTGTGTGTGTGTGTGTGTGTGTGTGTGTGTGTGTGTGTGTGTGTGAGAGAGAGAGAGAGAGAGAGAGAGAGAGAATAAGAATACAATTCCCATTGCACATAGTTTACAATTACTAAAGCATGTATTGATAGCCTATTACATAATAATAAATTATTTAGAATAAATTAAGTCATATATTGCAAATAAGTGTATTTTTTGTATTTATTATATATATAAAAGAATAATTATATAATGTTTGCCTACAAAACCACCACTGGCTCTGCACCCCTTTAACTAAATTCATTACTTCAGACTTATGTGCCCCCAAGAAGCGTTCTGCAAGTGAAAGTCCCTTTTTTTGTGCCATCCCAAAGAGGCACAAAATCACTTTCACGGACTTTTAAATGAAAATTTCTTTCCTGGTGGAATGACCTAAATCAGAGTCCTTCGCAATCTTCAAGAGTCGGCTAAAAACACATCTCTTTCATCTTTATTTGTGTAACTCTAACACTCTCTATTCTAATTCTATTCCTAAAAAACAAGGACCACTAATAATAAATAAAATAATTCGTAATAACTGCTGTAGTCAGCGAAAACACCTTCGTTGGAAAGTTAATGCTGTTTGTTTCTTTTTGTTTTCTATTTGATTAGTACCATTTTGTTACAACATATTTAAACAAACAAAAAATATGCGCGTCTGTGTATGTACAAGCAATATAAATAGGCGCCACGCGGTAAAAATCGCGAGTGTTTTCATGACATCCAAACTCCTTGAAAGTTTGTTTACTAGTTTTAAAGGACGAAAACACTGCTTGTTTCGCTTTCAAAAGCGCGCCTGTGATTGGCTGTCGGCTCTTGTCAATCACGTACGTGGGCGGCGTCAGGTGACATATGATAGTGAGTTCCAGTAAGCGCATTTAGAGTTTTGGTACACAGACATTGAACAAGCGACAGCAACAGGACTATCACATAATACTGGACTGGACTGGATTACAAAACTTTAGAACAACACCAATCTGATGCCGTTCTAGCCAAGTTGTGACCTTTCAGTTGTTTCCAATGTAACGTAACCAAGTCAGTTTAACAACGTTTTCTTTCTGTTTGTTCTTTCGCGTTTCACCTCATATTTTCTTTTGACTGTCATATGTGACATTTTAAGACACAAACAGTATTGCTGGTACCATGGCTGACGCAGCCCAAAACCAGATGGTCGAGATCGACCCGGACTTCGAGCCGCTCTCCAGACCCCGCTCCTGTACTTGGCCGCTGCCGCGTCCGGAGTTCCCCAACCCCGCCGCCGCCGACTCCAACACATCGTCCCCGGCTCCGTCCGTCAAGCAGGAGCCCTCCAGCAACACAGACTTTATCAACAACCTCAGTTTGCTGGAAGAGAATGAGGACTACCCTGATCAGAAGCCCCTCATGCTGTGCGGCGATTTCCAATGCCAGGAGAACTGCATCCACCAGCAACAAATCCCGAGCCACCAGCAACAGGTGCCTGTGCTCTCCTCTCCGGTGGCCGCCGCCGCTGCAGCCGCGGCAGCCGCTCAGCGCAAGAGCAGCTCGTCCAGACGCAACGCCTGGGGAAATATGTCATACGCGGACCTGATTACCAAAGCCATCGAGAGCACCCCCGAAAAACGGCTCACCTTATCTCAGATCTACGACTGGATGGTGAAAAGCGTACCTTATTTTAAGGACAAGGGGGATAGTAACAGCTCCGCTGGTTGGAAGGTATGTTTTCAGTTTTGTTCTGTACACTCGTGCGTCAGTCGGTTGCTCCTTGCGTTTTGGGTTTTTACGCCAAAGAGTTCAACTTCTATAAACGCGTCTTGGTTACCATGGTTCCCATTCAGATGCGCTCCCATCCAGCTGTTATGAAAACAAAAACGTGTGAACGCCCCCCGCGTAATGCCGAACTTTTGGGTTTTGCTTAGTTGGTATTGATTCTTGCTGTCCCGTGTGACCTAATTACTTAGTTTAGGGGCTGATTATTATGCATCCTTCACTTATTGTTTTAGGATTGTCATGGGATTGTCAATAGTCTGCATTCATTGTCGTGGAGGACAGATGATTGCCTCTCGTTACATGCAGGCCATGGCGAGGTGGTGCACTGCAGTCAATAGTTCAAGTGCTGACCCATGTCACATGACAGGTCCCGAGTGACAAGTGTTTTATAGATGCCTGCTGACAGCAAAGACTTCTAGGATCTTTCCACGTTTCCAGGTGGAACTTGTTGGAGTTGAAGTTAGGACAAGACAAAAACTTGGAAAACAAGACCCCTAAGTGCCAGACCACTACAAAACCCCCTAAAGGTCAGGTCACATAAGCAAAATTTTGGATGATAAAAGACAATTTGTCTATTGTCAGTAATATAGTGTAGTCTGAAGCACAGCTCAGACAGATATCACTTTTATATCAAGCACACAGTGAATTCATATGACTAGCATATATGACTGTATTTCACCAGCAGAATTTGCATAACAATGAGGTCAACATGTAAAAGCCTTAACCAATACAAGACCCCTCAAGGCCCAGATACAGACATAGACAAGCACTGAGAAAATGCTGCATTTATCCAACACACTCACAAAAATTCATAACTTTTTATTTTGGCAAATTGGTGGCTATTATTAATTTGTATGAATCTTATGGCCCTTCATATTTTTTCAAAAAAACTGTACATTTTCGTACAAATCACATTGTACAAATTCATACGAAATCATCACCTCGTAACTAAAATAGTTGTTTTCTCATCAGACTGGGATGAATTTTTTGCAACATTCCTTAATCAAGAGAATCAGGGTTTTCACCTTAGTTTCATTTTTCCAAAAGAGAAATTCCATTATGGGAAATACATGTTATATTAATTGATTTAATTAACTGAATAAGAATTGTAATTAAAAAAAAAAAACAAGTTTAAATCGGTTAAATAAAGTTTTTAGATCTTGAAAAGATACCACATGGACTAGAGGTTAAGGTCAACGTAAGTGTGACACAGAACCATAAGACTGAGCTTTGGTCATGTTTATGTGTCATGAAGATCAAGACGTAAAACACTAACACAAGATAAGTGATAAGGTGTATCCTAATAAATCAGTTCTGGTGACACGCATGTCTTACGTTGTTGTACCACCGGTATGCCTGAACCACCCTGGCAACCGGAGAAACAGGAAAACAGTGCTTTTTATATCCATGGAAACCTCTTCGTTAAGTGGATCCGAAGTTGTGTTGTTAGGTGTAGTGCATCATCACACCGCACGCTATTAATATCCGCGGGATTAACTGTCAATACCCCCCTGATGTTTGCCAAGTATGCAAGCATGGCGGTTTACGCATGCAAGGAAAGATCCGCTCCACCCTCTGATTTATTGTGTGTCTGTGTTCCAGCATTCCACAATTGTTATGCTTTTGTGCGTCCGTTGGAGAGCTGTATATGAATTGATGACTGAATGCATTTGGAAACGGGTGCATTTAACCTCTCTTACCTCTGATGACACATAATTCTTAGTAGCACGGGCAGCTCTCAGCGCCTTTCCCACTCTTATCGGAAGCACATCTGATAAACCCAATGTCAAATCATGTGTGTGTTTGTTTTGTGGTAGTAAAACTGATATGATCTGTGCTGTGATTGGATGCTCAGTACGTGTGACTCATAATGGAGCAATGTTTTTGAGAACCACAGGAAATTTCCCGCAGGAACTCTTCAATTTTATTTTGATCTCATAAACAATGTGGCGCTGGTAATGATCAGTTAAAGGGTCCCTCGGGGGCACAGCTTCTCTCACTCCAAACCAATATGTTGAAAGGAAGGAGAGGCTAAGTTTGAAAATCATCGGTTTTGAATTGTTTTAACAACCAGACAAATACATCATTTCATCGTTTTGTTGGCGAATGGCTATTATATATATATATATATATATATATATATATATATATATATATATATATATATATATATATATATATATATATATATATATACATATATATATATAAGCTATCATAATTATTACTATTATTGTTATTATTATCAATCGTAATAGTATTATCTTAAAAACAATTAATTTTATATTTGATTAATAAATTATTGCATTAAAAAATATATTTTATTAAATGATTATTTTTTACATATAATAATAAAACATTGACAATAAGACTTATTTTTTTATTAAATAAGAGGCTGTGTGGTTTATTTGTTCTTTTTAAAATTTATTTGTCATATTGCATGACTAGTGAAATCAAAAACATTGATTAAAATTTGTGGAAAACTTTCTCCTTTACATCCATATGAATTTTAATCCAAAATCTTTATGAAGAATGTAACTTGTAACTTAAACTGTAAGCTGTAACATGTTGGCAGGCATCTTTCTCCAGGCAGTCAGTTCTCTTGGGGAAGACACAGGGACGCAGGCACTTTACTTTTTGCCAGCTTTGTTTTCTCCAGAGAGCTGGTAGTCACACAGAGAAAAAAAGCAAAGGGTGAGAGGGGGAGAAATCTATCAGCGCTGCTCCTTGCACGCTCTGATCGTGACAAGAGAATTGAATCTTTGACAGCCTCAACACCCCCCAATCAACCCTCAGTGCTGAATCATCTGGCTAAATTGTCAGTTCGTGAAGCAGAGAAGAGCTCAGTATTGCTGCAGTCTGGGCTTCAGTCCAGGCAGGGGATAAAGTAACTCTTTTTGACAAAGTAAGACACAGTTTAATGTCACACCTCCAAAGGGTGAATTCTTGAAGCCAGGTTACCATACACATTTTATCCTGTTCCCACAATCCACTGAAAACCAGTGTCAGTTACGATAGTGCACTGATGTATTTTTGTAACAAGATGGTCACGAACTGTGAAATTTACATGGTAACAGATGTGCTTAAAGACTAACTGCGCATTAGTTAAATGGTGACGTTGGTTGTTTAGTGAAGGGAAACAGAAAACCGTTCAAAGGAAAAGCGAATACCAGATGCTAAATACACATTCCTCAGTGATCAGTTGAGATAAATCTTACATTTACCGACTCTTTAGCTTCAGTTAAATCAATGTTTTGTTTTAACATTTAACATTGATTGACATTTGATTTAATATTGTTGTTCAGGTTAGATACCTGCTTTAATATACTTGAATTTAATATATAATAATAATAAAAAAATATTTGATCAGACAATTATTTTATGATAAAAAGGTAACACGACAGGTAGTGTTATAATATGATCTTTTTATCATACTAATTTTTTTATTTAATATAGCATTTAATATTCTGAATAAATAAAATCTAAATAATATACAACATTGTACATTTCATATATATAACAATAAGAATACATACAACTTATTAAATAATAATAAAAAAATAAATACAATATTTGTCATATGAATATGTATGAATACATACAATTTGTTAAATAATAATAAATATAATTAAATAAAATATTTGTCATCATACATTCTTTTTAGAATTCTGACTGTAATAACTGTTGTGATATCTATAGAGAAAACTGTCACATTTAGACATGTATTGTTTAGAGCATTAGCCTTCCAGATTTTAGTGAATAACAGATCACTAATAGGAAATGGAACCTAGTGAGTCAGCCATCTCTGAGCAACTTGACATGATAGCTCATCTTTTCTCCGCAGAGAACGTCCATAGCACGTCATTTACCATCAAGGGACATTTGTTGGACATATTTCAACATATTTTGAGCCAGATTATTGCTGTTTTATCTGTTTCATAATTTTTACTCATCTACTGTGAATAACCATACACATAAGCACTACTCCACAGGTTCAGTCTAGTTTGAGTTTTCAATTCAGAATTTGCAAAGACACAAGCTATGACAAAGCATATGAGTCTGATGCTTTCTCTAGAGAGGCTCTTGTGTTGTGCTGTGAAGCTCCTGTAGTGTATACCTGTCTGTAGAGTGCTAAACTTTAGTTGCTCTTGCATGTGTTGGTTTTGAAAGGTTACCCGTGATATGGGGTCGCTGAGTGTTTCTAAACAAACATGCCTAGACGGTTCAGTTTGATCTGTCCTGTGTTGTTCCTGCTCTTGCTATATCTATGAAACATACGTCACTCACTAGCAGTGTAAATGTTTGATGCAGGTCTCTGTCGCCAATCAATTAAGCGCTCTTTGATGTCTGCAGTCGATTTTCCTGTCCTGTGGTACGTCACCCTTTGCTCCTGTGATAACCCATCCTCCAATCAACTGACACTTTTTGAAAACTGATTTCAAAACATAGACCTCAGTTCTGGTATAGAACAAAACAAAACAGTTTGGCTCAGAAATATTGTACAAGATTTTTTGTGGATGTCATGTCATGATAAGATTGAAATATCAATGCAATATAGTTATGATATAAAAGTAACCATAAAAAATTAAATAATAATAATTATTATTTTTATTATTATTATTATTATTATGCTTATATAATAATTTAATAATATTATAATACTGAAGGTTAAAATCTATTTGTAAACAAAACTGTGCATTGTATATTAAGGTAGCCTATATTTAGTACTAAGTCTAACTCGTATATTTATTTTTAATTAAATTTGAATATTATTATTATTATTATTATTATTATTATTATTATTATTATTATTATTATTATCTTATACAAATTTAGTAACGTCTATCATGGTCAAACATTGTGTTGATATTAGTGTTGTGCAGATGCTTGCCCAATGGAGATAATCTGAAAGAAAATTTGCAGATTCCACCTGACTCTGTCTGATACTGTTTATATAATTGATGCAACAAAATGTATTTTTTCCGAAACTAAAATTAAAGTTTTCAGTTAGTGAAAAACCAAAACCAAAAACAAAGTTTATTTAATAATCAATTAATATTTAATAATAAACACATAAATGAGTTGTAAATAAATATTTATATAGCACATTATGCAATCACATAAATATTGAATATTTATTTATTTAATGCCATTTTAAAGATACTTTTTTTCTTTGAGGACGTTAGTTGGGTTCTGAAAAACTGTTCCCTGTGATGCGCACATTGCCTTCTGCTCTATTACTGCGAGAAAGAGCAGTTAATTCCTTGAAGAGCTGAGAACATTAGATGTAACGTCGTTCCAAGAATCACATATTTTGGCCGAAGGAAATCTGTGTCTTGCTTGTGAAGCTCCTGCTGGGACAGTGCAGTCAGCCCTTGTACTTGAGTATGAAAGATACTTGCATTCATCCAAAAGCCCTGACCTCCCCTCCGTTCTCACCCCTTCCCTCGTCTCGCATCCTGGCAACAGCCTCTCTTCCGGCTGTCTCTTGTGCTTACGCATGGGTCACTACACTTAATCAAATATGACTCTGCATAAACTGGGCCTTTGGCTGTTATTTTATAACTGTAAAAGCTGGACTAGGCCAAAGTGATGGATAGAGCGCTCCTCAGTCATCCACCCAGGCTCTGGCTGCCTAACACGCGCTTTCGCTTGAGTTCAGATAAGGCGACACTCATTAAAGGTTGCATAATGAAACGTTTACTGGAATCTGAGAGCTTCAGGCCAAAGTCTGGTGCCACTTGTTAGTCAGTGGAACTCCTTCAGTGGAGAGTTAGCGAGACAAAGTGGCTCTGCTTCTCTTGTGCACTAATGTCATTACTATTTTAAATAAATTGTAAATAAATTTAAAAATAAATTTTAAATAAAATACGTTTTGAAATTCCTTGTTTTATTGTTGTGATTGTTTTACTTTCTTTACTTTCTTTTATGTTAAGCACTTAATTACTATTGTGTGTGAAATGTGCTATATAAATAAACTTGCCTCGCCTTGCCTAATGTGACCTGCATTTCCAAATGTAGACCCAACAAACTGACATAAAAGGGCCGGTGGACATGTAATTTCGGAGCACATTCCATCCCAGGCTCTTAGTATTGCAATAAACCTCTTTTAACCTTTCCCTTCCTCCTGTCAGTTTGAGGTATCGCTATCCTTTCTTTCAATCTATATCCTGTTATGGTGAATGTTTTATGTGCTAAATCACTATTCCTTGCATGCGAGTAGTAGCCATATGCGCATACAGTACGTGTGTGAAGGAGTCATGTATGAAAGACCAGTGTCATATGGTTGTGCTTTTTGAAGGAACATTTAGATTGAAAGGCATTTGGGG
Source organism: Cyprinus carpio (assembly GCF_018340385.1). Taxonomy (NCBI): domain Eukaryota; kingdom Metazoa; phylum Chordata; class Actinopteri; order Cypriniformes; family Cyprinidae; genus Cyprinus; species Cyprinus carpio. The sequence continues at coordinate 6,533,053 of NC_056611.1, forward strand.
AAGCCTTGGGGGGAAGTCGTGGCCTAGTGGTTAGAGAGTTTGACTCCTAACCCTAAGGTTGTGGGTTCGAGTCTCGAGACGGCAATACCACGACTGAGGTGCCCTTGAGCAAGGCACCGAACCCCCATCTTCTCTTCGGGCGCCGCAGCATAAATGGCTGCCCACTGCTCTGGGTGTGTATTCACTGCTGTGTGTGTGCACTTTGAATGGGTTAAATGCAGAGCACGAATTCTGAGTATGGGCCACGTCACTTTTGTTTGGTTTACTTTAAATCAGGGATATCCAATCCTGCTACTGCAGGGCCAATGTTCTGCAAAGTTTAACTCCATCCTGCCCCAACACTTGCTTAAAGTTTCCAGTAATCTCGAAGACCCTGATTAGCTGGTTCAAGTGTGTTTAATTAGGTTTGGTGCTAAACTCTGCAGGATAGTGGCCCTCCAAGAATATGATTTGGACACCCCTGCTTAAAAGAGTTCTCCCAAAAATGTTAAATCTGGCATTATTAAATTAGCTTAACTCATGCCAAATGATATACAGTGACATAAAATGATTTTCATTCATTATTCAGTTAATCTGTTCATATCTAGATTTTAAACAAAACAAAACAAGCAAAAAAATGGTTACAATTGTTAGCAATGGTTAGTCTATTGTATGGCTTCAGAAAATAGCTCAGAATTCTGTCAAAAGTCACATATTATGGTCCTTGTTCCATCATTTTAGAACCTGACAGCCCGAGTCCTAAATTCACTTTCATTACATGGAAAAGTCCAGGATATTCTTTAAAAATGACCTTTTGTGTTCTACAGAATAAAGACATCCTACAGGTTTGGAATGATGTGAGGGAATAAATAGAATTAAAAAGGACTAAAACATCCAATCCTGCTTTTGGAGGGAAGATTTTCTGTAGAGTTTAGGGCCAACGTTCCCCAACACACTTGCCTGGAAGTTTCTAGTAATCTGGAAGACCTTGATTAGCTAATTCAGGTATGTTTAATTAGGATTTAAACTAAACTCTTCTGGATAGTGGATTGGATACCCCTGCACAAAAAAAAAGAATAATAATAAAAAAAGACTTGGCTTGGCACATATTATTTGCATGGAAGTCGAGATTACCATCCTAACCCTGTATTTTTTTAACACTCTCTTTACCTTTTTGACCTCGGAGAATGCATCAGAACCAGAGACAAGAAGCAGAGATTTATGCTGTGCCCTTCTCTAGACTAAACATACCACTGACATAGAAAAAATTATTAACAAGAGCAATGTTTGATATTCTTTGATATTCTTCAAGCGTTGAAAATATATACTGCAGATTTCTGCTCTCCCACAAGTGCTTGGCAGTAGAGTGTCCAAAGAAATCAGACTCAAGCAATTCATTGTCATTGCCGTATTTGTTCTGAATGGCTACACAATTTCCAAAGGGAGAGACCTTTGCGCGAAATTGCCCGATCCTGAACTAGGCTCAGAGTTTACTAACAGTTGTTCTTATTTTGTTTATCAACAATGAGCTTAAGCAAGGCAGTGTATTTTGAGCCACGTTACATAGCGATCCGAGGTCCCTCACCTATGATGTAAGAGTGCACTGTGGTAAAACTTTCCAAGTAGGACAGTTCCGGCATGTCCGCAGCAGACCTTAAAAACCATCTGCTGCATTTAAACTGTGAACAAGGTGGAGGGGGGAAGTATTTTGGGGCTTGACAGAGCCAAAGGGGGTAAGCATGCCTCTCCCCACACCCTCCTGTGCCTATCTGCCTGTCTGGGCAGGGTGACAGGGTGGCGTAACCAGTCTCGCTGTGGTCAGAACACACTGATATCTCTACGGACCGCTGGCCGCAGCCCAGGGACAGAACATCACATCCTCATGATTCAGTTGATTCAGGGTTGGGGATTGCATGAGGTAACAGGCCACAGAGCTGCATGTTGGCAGGATTGCTGTTTGGGTTGCAACATGCTCCCCCAACCCCATAACATATAAATACAAGGAGAAAGATGGCAAATATTTGGACATACATGTCAGACAATTTCACCACTGATTATATGTTTCAGCGGTGATGTAGACGTTTGGAGCCTTGGGCTATTATAAGGTGACCAGATTTCTGAAATGAAAAACGAGGGCATTTCTAGTCAAGCGGTCAACATATAGTTAAGATTTCCAATGTTATTATCTATGATAAAAAAAAGGAAAAAAAAAGGATTATCTCACTTGGCTGTTACCACAAAAATAAATTAAGGTTTCCCCCCTGTTGAAAAAACAAGCATATGTTGGTTAGGTATGTTTTGATGGTGGGATGCTGGTTTGAGCTGGTCCTTTGCTGGTTTATGATGGTACTTTGCTGTTTTATGCTGGTCATTTGCTGGTTTATGCTGGTCCTTTGCTGGTTTAAGCTGGTCCTTAACTGGTTAAAGCTGGTCCTTAGCTGGTCATGTGCTGGTCCGACCAGCTTAAGACCAGCACATGACCAGCTAAGGACCAGCATAAACCAGCAAAGGACCAGCTTAAACCAGCAAAGGACCAACTTAAACATGCTCAAACCAGCATCCCAGCTTCAAAACATACCTAACCAGCATATGCTGTTTTTTCAACAGGGCTGGTCAGTATTTAGGTAGCAACTGACTTAAAGTTTTGTTTTCCACTTGCTGCTCTTTTTACAATGTTACAATATGGTTGCGTGACTTCAAACACGTAATATTAACCCTTCAGGTCAGAGATATTCTGGAAATTTGGCACAGCAAAATCCAACTGAAGGAATTTTCACCAACTGGTTTGTTTTTCCTTCTCTTTGCAAGATTTAAGATCCCATTTGATGCTAAGGGTAGACATGCTGGACCATTTAAAACCAAATAGTCATGGGGAGTGAGTCAGAGTGAGTCACAAAGTTGTTTGGTATGATGGCAGTAGGTGAACACGGCACCAGTGTAAGAAACTCATCTACTCTATCTTTACTGTAAATCAGCGCTCTCATTAAAGGGTTCATCATGTGATGGAAAACAAGATTTTCCTTGAGTTAGAAACAACATAGATATCCTCTAACATTCACAATGTTAAGTTTCCTCTCCAGTTCACCTGTGCCATTTATTAAAAATGTAATTCAAAAACCATATTCATTCAGGAATGCTGCAGGTCTCTAGACTAACATTTTGCACTGGTTGCACTGGTGCGCCTAACTTCTTTTCTTAGGTGCACCAGCACAAAAGTTAGGTGCACCCAAATTTTCGACCACATCACATTTAACACCACAGTTTTACAAGTTCAGTTTTTTTTTAATCGCTGTCCATATAGGCAATATTGACTTGTAAATGATTAACTAACAATCTGGTCAACATAAAGTTCTTTATTTGAAGCACAATTCTACAAGAAAGGTAACTTTTTGAAAAAGTGCTTAAAGTGCTTCACTGAGCTGAAATTTAAACTTAAAACATCTCAAGATAAATTAAATAAAAATAAAATCTAAATTAAATGTTATAAGGGCTTCAAACTGAACATCTCACAGCTGATTGTCTTATGGACTATCCTCCATTGCAGTCACATGCCCCTCGGATGGCCAACTCCTGTAGTTTGGCCTTCTTGATCTTTGGCCTTGGCTAAACCAGCTGGCCACACTCTCTCTAGCATCAAAATCTTCCAGACTTGGCCCCTCTACACTGATTCTTATTAGATCTTCCACTGTGTCTGAATGAAAGGATGCTCTAGTGTCTTGATTTGAACAGCTAAACAGTCCCTAAACAGCTTATACTACTGTCTCAGCTATTAAAATAGTTCAGTTTTGTATGTAATAGCAAGGTGATTTTATTTCATTTCATTTTTTTTATTAAGTTAATTTAGAAAAATGTTTGGAACATTTTTTGTTTGTTAAATATAAGTTTTAGTTTTTTTTTTTTTTTTTTTTTGTGACGACCAAGCGGCCAGCATTAGACAGTGAGCCTGTGTTTGATCAATTTAGCCTTCTCAAATCATTACGACTCGCCTAAAATAAAATCTATAGATATAAAACAGTTCAAGCATATAACAATGTTTAAACGTTAGACCCAGCTAAATGTCCGCTATATACAATAGTTTGTGTGGAGATGCTTCAGGACATGGAGACGCCAGTGTGATCACTTGCATTTTTTTCAGTAGATGCGCCGTCATTTTTGCACATGAAGGTAAGAGTAATACATCATTCGTAACTGCAAAGGGTCTTTTATTTGTGTGGACTCACAATATCAACAAAACTTTGTGCTTTTATAAAATAAAGAAAACAAACACAATGTGCTTTCTACATCTCGTCTTTAACAGTAGTACAAAAATGAACCTAAACTCATAGAAAGCTTTAAATGATTACTTTATGAAATAAAACAAATGGAAAACAAAAACTCTTTCATTATAATCGTAATCCGTAAAGATGCACTTCTCTCTAAAGGTGCGTCTAATGAGATGGCGAGTCAGGATCAGCAACTTTATCCTTGCGACACAGACTCTGAAAACACTGGTTTATTAGTAAATAATTCAAATATCTCCTTACTATTTCCCCCTGACACATTTATGGTAATTAATTTTGCCGGTGCTTTGCGGCAAGCTTGAGCCTATTGTGTGTATTTGAACGGAGAACTGTTCAGCTGCGCTGCTGATGGCGGGACAATAAACACCATTGAGCCGCTCTTTACAGTCGCGGTAGCAGGGTCTCATGTTGTTTCCACCAGAGCGGTAATGGATGGATGTCTAAAATATAAAAGTAAGGAGAAGTCTAAAACAGGTGGGAGGCACGTCTGAACTATGATGTGAAAATTATCCCGAAGCCCAGGTCGAGATGCATAAAAAAGTAGGGGTCCGTCGGGCTCGGGCTGAAATGCAGGGCTCTAGTGTCTGTTGTTGAACCACAGGGAGAAAGAGACAATAAACTGAGAAAGAGACAATAAAGGTTTTTACACTGTTACATAAAAATCCAAATTAAATGCTTCTTCCTAGTCATCCAAAATCCTGAAGAAATTTATTAGTTTCCACAAAAACATTTAGCAGCACAACTGTTTTAACATTGATAATAATAAACACAGAATTTCTTAAGCAGCAAATCAGTATATTAGAATGATTTCTGAAGGATCATGTGACACTGAAAACTGGAGACAAATGTTGACACTGTGTGTAGGTCAGCACAATATTATGAAAATGTAATTGGTGTATAGGTGTGGAGAGCCGAGTTGTGATGAAAAGAAATCGCTTTGTGCACTTTGCCAGCAGAAATTTTGTTCCTTCGGAAGAAGATTGAGCTGTCACGTCACATTTCCTGTTAAAAAGAAGAGGTTCAGATGCTGCTGAGTGACAAATGAGGGACTCAGACCGATAAGAGAGATGGACGGGACCACCCAGACTGATCACAGGGGCCACACTCAGCAAGCTACACTTTGCCCCTTTTTGAGTAATTTTTTTGCATGGAAGTGAAAGAAAGAGAGAAATATGCGCCTTCATGCCAGAATTTATTTGCAAGTATATTGTAGCCATCACTTTTATGAGCCCGCCGGCTGCCGAGGCCCCAAACCGCAGGCATTACCCTCTCCACTGTTGTGCAACTCCTGCCCTAAAGTGATTATACGTGGTGCCTGTCAGACTGGCCCACTATTATGACACATAGACACAGAGTGACTGGCTCATGTTCACACAAACACACTCTCACACACATAGACATGCCTTTACACACAACATTCAGACATTGACCCACTTCCGTGCCAAAAGTGCTTTATCTTGATTTTCTATCAAGATTAATAGAGAATATGGAGATGTTAACATTTTAGTTTTATCAGGCATACACTGTGGGATTTCATTTGACCTAATTTACATATCTACATTTGCGTGTTCTGTTTTTGCGTGTTCTGTTTTTTTTTTTTTTTTTTTTTATAAGAACAGACAATTTGTGTAACTGGTTTTACAACAACTTCTGTAGAGCCCTATGATTGCAAAGTGGGACTGAATCAGAAATCAATCATAAAATGGAATTCATATTTTGGAATATCATGAAATTTGGCTAATTCTTGATGAATAAAAAATAAAATAAAAAAATGATGTCTGTACAATCAGTCAAATTGTGATATGGACAAGTGTATGTAAATATAAAAGTACAAAAAGACTGCTATTTAAATGTGAAGTCTACCCATCAAAATAAAAGTTTGCTTGAAGAAATTGTGACAGAAATATAGGTTACACCTTATGGGTTTGGTTTAGGGTTACTTGCATGTAATTATGCATAATTAATTGTTATTATTATAATAGTTAATAAATGTAACATATGTAACAAGGACACCTTGTTACCAAAATATATTACTATTGTTGTAACAGAGACACTGGAGTTTGGTTAGAATCCATGTGCAGAAGTTTATTAAAGGTCAAGGCTTTAAACAGATGTCAATAAACAGGCAGAGGGTCAAAACCAGAGAGGCAAGTTGATCATTTGTCATACACAGGGGCAATGGCAGAGAAAATGGTGGAGAGGCAGGCAATGAGTCCAAACACAAACATCAGTCCAATCAGCAGTCAGAACAAAAGGGCAGAGTACAAATACCGTGAGTCAAGAAGTCAGGCGGGAACATACACAGGTAAGCAATCAGGAACAGTAGAGGAATAACGCTTGGTAAGGCAGATGAACTGACAATACTTCGCAACCAGCCTATGAACAGGTCTGAATTTATATGGAAGTCAAACAGGAAGTAGAAGCAGAGGAAACAGAGGGAGTGGAGCACGGTCAGTACTCGGGCGAGGGCTCCCTCTGCTGGCTTGGCCTTACAGAACCCCTCTCAAGTGCAGTAACACATTCACCCTATATGCAGGAGTTCCATCAAGGTCCAGTGGTAGTGGTGGTTCTTGGGCTTCATGGCCAGGGTCAGCTCCCGGGTGGATGGGTTTGAGGAGGGACACATGGAAAGAGGGAGAGATATGATAGTGGCAGAAAGCTCCAATTGGTATGTTACATCATTGATCTGTCTTAGTATCTTAGTATCTGTCTTATGCCAACATACCTGGGACTGAGCTTCCTGCTTGGTAGCCGCGACTTGATGTCCTTTGTGGAGAGCCAGACCCGTTGTCCTGGTTGCTAGGGAGGGTGTGGGCGACGTCGTCAATTGGCTTGATATTCTGGTGTTCTCACAGCTCACTGGAGATGGACATGAGCACTGTCCCACATCCTCTCAATACGTTGAATCCAGTCGTCCACTGCAGGAACCGCAGAGGGTTTGCCCGACCATGGGAACAGAGGTGGTTGGAATCCTAGGATGCACTGGAAGGGGGTTAGACCTGTGGAGAAATGAGTCAAGGAGTTTTGTGCGTATTCCGCCCATGGCAAGAACTCAGGCCATCTGTGCTGTTCCTGGCTGCAGTAGCTTCAGAGGTATCTTCCTATCTCCTGGTTGACATAGTTTGTGATGTCTCGTGCCATATTATTCCACAAGAAATATTTCTGTATGAGTTGGAGAGTTCAAGAGATACCAGGATGTCCGGAGAAGAGAGAAGTGTGAACCCATTGCATGATTCGAAGTCTTAAAGCTTGAGGAAAATAATGCTTGCCTGGTGGGGTGTTTGCGGGTGAAGGGTCTTGTTGTTGGGCTTCTCTTAGTTCTTCCATCATATCCCAGGAGATTGGTGCCAGGATGATAGAGCTGGGTAGGATGGGACCGGAGATGTGGTGCTCTCTGGGTAGGTCATACTGTCTGGAAAGAGCGTCAGCTTTGCCATTCTTGCTGCCAGGTCGATAAGTTACTGTAAAATTAAAGCGTGTAAAAAATAATGCCCAACGGGCTTGCCGGGGGTTAAGTCGTTTTGCACTCTTGATATATTCAAGATTCTTGTGGTCTGTTATCACTTGAAAGGGATGAAGCGCTCCCTCAAGCCGGTGACACCATTCTTCAATGGCTGCTTTCATGGACAGTAGTTCCTTGTTTCTGACATCATAGTTGCGTTCAGCGGGGCTGAGTTTCCTCTAGAAGAAATCGAGAATCGTTCTTTCAGTGCATGGAAAGCGTTGTTAGCTTCCAATGTCCAAACCAGCGTTGATGGTTTATTCTTGAGGAGTGAGGTGAGAGGAGAAGCAACCATGCTATAATTTCGGATAAACCTCCTGTAGAAATTGGCGCAGGAACCTCTGCAGATCCTTGATGGTTTGAGGTTGTGGCCATTCAGTGACTGCTTGAAACTTTAGGTCATTCATCTTGATGCCCTGTGAGCTGATGTGGTAGCCCAGGAAGGAAGTTTGAGTAACGTGAAACTCACATTTTTCTGCCTTGATATACAATTCATTCTCTAAGAGTCGAGAGAGGACTGTCCTGACATGGGAAATGTGCTTGTGTTCGGTCTTGGAAAAGATGAGGATATCATCGATGTGTGCAACCACAAATTTATTTAGCAGGTCCTTGAAGATTTCATTTATGAATGATTGTAACACAGCGGGAGAGTTTGCAAGTCCATACAGCATTACCTGATATTCATAGTGCCCCTAGTGGTGAGAAAAACTGTTTTCCATTCATCCCCTTCTTTGATCCTGACAAGATTATAGGCGCTTCGGAGATCGAGTTTGGTGTAGATCTTGGCTTCTCTGAGTTGTTCTAGTGCTGATGGTACTAACAGAAGAGGATAGCGGAACTTGACGTTAATGTTATTCAGTCCTCTATAATCAATACAAGGTCTCAGTCCACCATCTTTCTTCTCCACGAAGAAGAATCCTGCAGCTGCTGGGGAGGTTGATGGTCGGATAAAACCAGATTTCAAGGCCTCATCCACATACTCCTCCATGGCTTGACTCTCGTTTCGGGAAAGTGGATATACTTTACTCTTGGGGTGTTGTGTGTTAGACAAGAGATTGATGGCACAGTCCCAGAGTCTATGTTGAGGCAGTTGTTTGGCTTTCACCTTGCTGAACACCCAAGAGAGATCTTGATAGTAATGGGGAATATTCACCTTTGTGTGTGTCTCTGGGCTTTCCACACTGGTTGCTAGACGTGATTGGGGTTTTGCAGTGAGACAGTGACACAAACAGAAAGATGACCAGCGTGTTAATTCACCTTGATGCCAGGAGAGTTCGGGGTCATGAGCCATGGATATCCTAGGATGAGTTTGTGTTTGGGAGAGTCGATGATGTAGAAGGAGGTGGATTCCTTATGAAGGGTGCCAACTTGGAGGGTGAGTGTCTTAGTCTGGTGAGTGATGCCTTTTCCAATCAGTTCCCCATCAATAGCTTTGACTTGGATAGGTGGGGTGCACATTTGTGTAGGGATCTGATATTTGGTCACAATGTCTTGGTGCATGAGATTCAGGGCGGCTCTAGAGTCAATCATTGCTGTGAGGTCGAGAGAGAGAGTATCAATTCTTAAGGTAACGGGGAATGTAAATGACTTGTTACTTAGAAGAGCAAAGTGTTCAATATTTACCCGGGGATAGGCTTGGATTTTTTGGGGTTGTAGTTTGTGGGGGTGTCCTGATTAGCGGTGGTATGATTAAATTGATTTGGTTGATGTTATTTTATTTCTTTATCGCTCTCAGATAGTCAGGACGTGTTGATTTGCATGGGTTCTTCAGGAGAAGACCTTTCGATTGGGTTGTGTGTGAGATTGTTGGTTTGTCCAGACTTCCACTTTTTCTTTTAGGAACCTGTCTCATGAGGTTATCAATCCTGATGGTGAGCGTGATGAAGTCAGAGAAGGAGGATTCCTCACCCTTGCAACCAAGTTTGGCCTGACGATCGCAGTTGAGACTCTTCTGAAACCTAGCCTTTAAAGCGACATCATTCCATCCACTCTGTGCAGCGAGTGTTCTGAATTCATTGGTAAACTCCGCAGCGGAGCGATTACCTTGTGTAAGGTTGATGAGCTTTGTCGACATGTCCTTTCCGCCATGAGGGTATTCGAACACTTCACTTATTTGCTGAATGAAGTACGTCACTGAATTCCTTAGGCGTGAATCCAAGTCCCAAACGGCTGCTGCCAAGGCGATAGCTCTGCCAGTCAATAGTGTCATGATGAAAGCACACCTTTTGCTTTCTGATTCGAATATCTCTCCTTGGTTCTCCAGATAAACTTGTACTTGGCGAATAAAGCCCTTTGCTCAGTGGTACCGTTGAATTTCTCAGGAAGAGCAAAACTTACAGTCTTAGGCGTGGGTGGAGGGAGAGATCGAATGTAGTGTGTCAGGTGCTCGTTGGCGCTGGAGTTTGGTTAGAGTTTGGTTAGAATCCATGTGCGTTTATTAAAGGTCAAGGCTTTAAACAGATGTCGATAAACAGGCAGAGGGTCAAAACCAGAGAGGCAAGCTGATCGTTCATCATACACAGGGGCAATGGCATAGACAATGGTGGAGAGGCAGGCAATAAGTCCAAACATCAGTCCAATCAGGCATCAGAACAAAAGGGAAGAGTACAAATATCCGTGAGTCGAGAATTCAGGCAGGATCATACACAGGTAAGCAATCGGGAACAGTAGAGGAATAACGCTTGGTAAGGCAGATGAACTGGCAATACTTCGCGACCAGCCTATGAACAGGTCTGAATTTATATGGAAGTCAAACAGGGAGTAGAAGAAGAGGAAGCAGAGGGAGTGGAACACGGTCAGTACTCGGGGGAGGGCTCCCTCTGCTGGCTTGGCATTACAATTGTACAGTAAAATGTACTTAGTAATATAATAATCATCATCATCATCTTTAGCTCTTTGCCAAAAAGTAAACGGAATTATCACGTTTTCATTCATTTTCAACAGTTGTTAATGCTGTATGCCTTTATTTGTTTATCACCAGTTTTAATAAGTATTTTGTAATAAATGATGAATCTAGAACAATTAAAACAATAAATTATTATTAAAATGTATCTAAACCATTAAAATGAAATCTAGGCATATTAAAACTTAAAATGGAAGAAAATTATGGGAAAATATGGAAGTTTTTGTTTAAATAAGGTTGTTAAATTGTTTGATTTTTATTATGTAAAGTAATTAGACATGTTTTTGATTAATAAAAATGAATTAAAATATTAAAACGGAAGCAGAAAAAAATGTGAATATTTATATATATATATATATATATATATATATATATATATATATATATATATATATATATATATATATATATATATATATATGGGAAAAAATAAAACAGATTTGGGGGGAAAAAAAAATCATAAGCCCTACCCTGTGATTGTAACCTGTTTTCGCTGGTTCTTTTGAACTGTGTATGTGTAGCGGCTGTTTTTGTGATAGTGAATTCCTGGGTTGAAGCCAAGCCATTTGGGCAGATTAAACGTGTGCCCACATGTGTGCTCCGGTTTGTTTCAATGAATCATTCATGTCGTTGTTGGCCTGTCAACTCACTTAGGCTGAACACAACACAGTAGAGTGAAAAAACAAGTGGCGGGAGTTTTAAGCCTCTTCGCTCTGTTTTGTTTTGTTTCTGCTTGTTCGGTCCAAGTTGTTGATGTTTTGGTGACGAATATTTCCATGCGTCAGTCTCTTCCTGTCAAAGGCGCTGGGGTTTCTGTGACTCATACAAAACTTGGAGTGAAAAGCTGGATCAACCTCTCTGTGGAATGTTTGTCTGTAGTGTAGATGTTCATATTATAGTGACTGTAATTTGTACTGAATGCCGAAAAAAAATCCAAAAACCAGTTCCAAAATAACAATCCAAAAAGTTAATTTGCTAAATATTTATGTACATATATATAAAAAAGTCTGTAATCAAAATACTGGGAATATATAAAATATAATATGTAATAATATAATACAATAGATTATAAAATAGTTTTATATTATATAAAAATTGAAAGAAAAAAATTATACACTTTATCCACATTAGTCACAATATGACCATCAGTTTAAGTTCTCTTCTGTTTTGAACTCATGACTTTGAATAAAGTCAAGGCTATGTGGCAGTGCACTGGTGATGTCATCACTGAAGGAGAGAGTGCTGACTCTGATGCCACATGAGTGGTCTCTTCCTGTTCTCCTGTTTCCTCTAAATCACCTCCCAAGCCTCCCTTTCATCCTTCCCTTTCTTAACCTCTTTCCTCTTCCACATTCCTCGTCTCCCACAAGGAACCGTCGGAATGTTACAGCAGTTGAAGTGGAATCTGCATGATAGGGCTTTTGGCTGATGCCTCATGGAAGCCAAGAGGGATCGAATTCAACGTGCAATTAGATCTGGCCTCTGATCCGCACACGTCTTGATTTGATCTGAACCAGAACTGCTTGTGCTGCATGTGTTACTACAAATCATTGTATTTAAACACTAAACCTTTTTATTCTCATTTATATAACTGGTCATTAATAATTAATAGTTATTAATTATTTAAATACAGTTCTTTTTTATTTAAAGGGTTACTCCAACCCAAAATGAAAATTTTGTCATTAATCACTTACCCCATGTCGTTCCAAACCCGTAAAAGCTCTGTTCGACTTCGGAACACAATTTAAGATATTTTGGATGAAAAGCAAAAGGCTTGTGACTGTCCCATTAATTGCCAAGTAAATTACACTGTCAAAGTCCAGAACAGTATGAATGACATCGTCAGAATAGTCCATCCGCCATCAGTGATTCAACCATAAGGTTATGAAGCAACGAGAATAATCTTTGTATGCCAAGAAACAAAAATAACGACTTTATTCAACAATTTGTCTCTTCTGTGTCTCTCCGCATCTCCATAGCACCATTTTGGAGAATGAGCAGACTGCAGGCAGCGTACACTCTTCTGTTTCAGCCGCGACAAAAGTATATGTATTCTATGTGTATTTACACTTTGATTTGAATGAAAACAACACATCCGTGCAGTGAGGCTGACACAGAAGAGCGTACGCTGCTTGCGTTCTGCGGATATTCTCCAAAATGACACTATGGTGATGTGGAGAGACGAAGCTTTTACGGGGTTGGAATGACATGGGAGTAAGTGATTAATGACTAAATTTTCATTTTGGGGTGGAGTATCATCCCTTTAAGTCTGTGTTATTTTAGTATCATTATATACTATTAGTATATAACAATACTACTTGTATTTAATAATATTTTTAATTAGCTTTTATTTTTAGATTTTTGTCCTGTTTTAATTTAAATTTTAGTTTGTTTTAGTAATATCTTTAGCTTTATTTGATTTGTTTAATTTTTTTTTAGTACTTCAACAACATTAAAGACAACATTTCTTATATTCAACTTTCATCTAATATAGTTATATTTTATTTAAGCTATTTTTATTTAAGCAATCTGACTTTGCTGCAGCCTGGAATTGAACTGCTGGTTTGGTCTGGTCAGAGGAGCAGGGGCGTGTCTAGAGCATTTTAAATGGGGTGGCCAGTCTGGGGCACTGGCTCAAAAGAGGGTGGCCGGGGTTTGGGGGGGTTATGGTTTGCGGCACGATGTATGTTAAAATACATCGTGTATACACTCACTAAACATAGAGTGACAGATTTTTTAGTGGTAAAGAGCACTCTTTGCAAGCTTTCTAGTCTATGATCCATTTAAAATGTAGAACTTTGTTTTTCAGCCACACACGTTGCAAAGTTTCGGGAATGACATCTGCATATTTATGTGGGATTCACTCTTGAAGTAGCAGTGATTGACACAATGATGACCAAAGCAATAGACGGGATGTGAAAATGGGCATTAAGACTAGAGCACCCTCACTAATTTTAGAAGCACCCTCAGTGATTATTTCTGGAACCTGGTTAATACGCTTTTATTGCAAAACTATATACAAAAACAACAAAATACAAATGCACTTAATAAAACAATTGAATAAATGCATATTTATAAGTTAAGCACCTAACTAAAATAAGTAGGCTATTAATAAAATAAATAACTAAAGAAGGCTGACTATAATCAGCTTGCTTCCATTCAATGAGATAAGCCTACTCCTCATCTGAATTAGAAAAAAAGCGCTTCTAGTCTTCAGTGATGCAAGAACGTTTGAGCATTCACGTAATCTCTGAGCAAAAGCAGAGCCAATTCCAGTTTTGTGTGAGTGAAGGAAATCCACTTGCGAGTGGAGATTCGTGCTCGTGCATTACATGGATCACGTAACATTATGCGCTCTCGATAACTGTCAAATATCACGCTATAGAAACCGCCTAAAATTAAGTATAAAGAGGAGAAGAAAGCGGCCCTAGGCAGCTACACATGCCAGGATCCGCCACTGCCAGATGCAGTTAGAAATTTACTAAAAACAAGTCTATCGCAGGACATCTGGTGGGGGGTGGGGGCACCTGGGGTGGCCAGCCAAATTTCAGGGGGGCCGGTGCCATCCCTGGCCACCACGTAGACACGCCTCTGCAGAGGAGAACTGGCCCCCCGTCTGAGCCTGGTTTCTCCCGAGGTTTTTTCTCTATTCTGTCATCGATAGAGTTTTGGTTCCTTGCCACTTGCCTCTGGCTTGCTTAGTTGGGGACATTTCATTTACAGCGATATCGTTGACTTGATTGCAAATTATTGCACAGATACTTGACTTGACTTGACTTTTAAATTACAAAATCATTTTTAATAGCTTTAGTTTTAGTTAGTGGTTGACCGATATCGTCAAAGCTGATTTATTGACTGATATTTGCGATTTTTTCATTATCGACATCAGCAATCACTTTTTCAGAAAAACAATTTACTTAAAGCTTTTATGTATAATACATTTTAAAGGATTATTAAAAGGGTATAATGCATTACATGTATTCATAATCTGCAATGTAATACGTTATATCTTGTCATGAATAATAATAATCAAATTTAAAATGCATAGTATTACAATGAATTGCTAAGTGTTATAATGTATTGACTGTGGTTACAATTATTCATGAGATTGCACAATCATCATAAGGTGCATTACAAGGCATAATTAATGCACTAAAACTATTTTTATAATGCATTATACATAAAGGCTTTAAGTAAATTATTACCAAACAGATTTATCAAGAAGGATGTTCATCTGATAAGCCAGTCGCCTACTACCTTCAGGTTTCAGACTACAAGTTTTCCTTTTCCCACCTAATGCTTTTGTGAAGTACCTCTATCAACATCACACCATTTTCGTTCGCTTAGGCCAGAGGAAAACTGGTCCCCCAATTGAGTCTGGTTTCTCCCAAGGTTGTTTTTCCCTCAAATTTGATAGTCTGGCTTCCTTGCCACTCTTGCCTTCTGGCTTACTTATTTGGAGTATGGCCGCATTGACTGACATCATTGGATATTAACAAAACTTGAACTGTATTAAGCAGAACTGAATTAATCTTCCAGCATCTATGCTGGAATTTAACTGAATTGAACATCAACATGATAAAATGTCTGCATACTTTAGAACTGTATATAAATGATTGATTAACCTTTAACTGTTATTGGTCTGAACTGACTTTAGCTGTCTTTCAGAGTTGTTGCATGGCAGAATCTAAATGGTCTCCATAGCTGGGTTTCTTTAATTGATTCTGCCAATTTCCTTTTTATCTCTACGAAGATGCTTTGACACAATCTGTGTTGTATAAAGTGCTATAGAAATAAATGTGATTGCTATTGCAGAACGAGCAAGAATGGAAGGAGTTATTATTGTAATAGTATGCGCTTTGTACTGTAATGTTTTCTCACCAGTGAATGAGGTAATCTAACAGCATTGCATTAAACCCTCATCCAACACCATCATCGCTCAACGTGTCACTGGTCAGTCTCTGGTCTGTCTGTGCATGTTCATGTGTTTTGGAGGAGGCGTGGCTTTGGAGAGTGATTTGGAGGGAGGGCGGGATCTTATGCTTTCAAAGCTAGCTTGCTATTGCTAGCCTCTCTGAAAATTGCCTACCATATTTTTATACAAAGAAAGTAAAATACAAAAAAATCTGTTATAGTATTCACTGGAAAATGTTCACATAAAAATCTTTTATGTTCAACAGAATCTTCATTTTATTCATAAGCTTCATAAAATATATATATTTTTAATTCATTAGTTTGATTTTAGGGTAAAATACAACCCAGACAAGTCTGTGACATTTACTGTAATAGGGCTTTCTTGCATCAATACATCTATGAATATTTCACTTACTTTGTGTTTTTCATAAAACTGTAATAATATACAAAGAATTGCACTTCCTAAACTTAAATATATATATATATATTGTCTGTAATCAAATAAACCTGCATCCTTGATTTGACCACTTCCTGATGTTTAAATTAAGCATTCTCTTCAAGTACGCTTTCTGTGCCCTCATTTCCACTTTGCTAAATATTTAAAATTCTTTAACCATAAAGTGCGTCATGACATTCATATATAACTGTCAGTTTGGATGTGGCCTGTAAACTCCACTCAATACACAAGGCATCTGCTATGATTTCACAAAGCAGACGGACATATTCAGTGCAAACCAAGCATTGAGTTATTAGTCTTTTTTCCCCTTTTACACATATAGTGGCATGACAGACTTAAGCAACTTATCATTAGTCATTTATTTGCGCAACAACACATTCATTCTACCTATTATCATCGTCCGTCTATTGTATAGTGCTGACTTGCTTTATATCTCACCTCTAAAGAGACCTAAATTGTTGCCATTTTAAATTGATTTTACTGATATAATGAAAGATGATGGCAGTGTGAAGCAGCAGCATTAGCCTCATATTTGTTGCATGAGTTGAATATCTAATAGAGCTCACAGTTAGAAATGTGCTTCATCTAAAATCCTTCAGGCCAACCACTCACAGTTCAAACTTGTATGACCTCAAATGAAGTTTAAGAATTGTTAACTTGTATTTAAAGTGAACGCATGTCAGAGATCATCACTCTTGATACCATTAGCATTTTCTTCAGCATGATCATAGTATGCAATTTCAGCAAGAATGGGCAGTGCTGCCAAAACAACCCAAATTTTCATATTTGAAGAATTAGCTAAACAGTTATTAACACGCTCACTCTAAACTGTAATTCTTACTGAAACCTTTTAGTCCAACCACCCACAGTTCAAGGTTGCGTGACTGTTAGCATCTACGGCACTCAAATAAGTTCTCTTGCGGCCTGGCTGCAATAACACCCTAGAGGCAGACATCTGTCAGGCTACACTCATCCACTGTACCATAGCTGTAGCTAACCCTCGGACCCACCTATGAAACCCCACCTCACCACAAAGACATAAAGTAATGTGTCGTGACCACACAGAGTCTTTATCCAAGCACAGAAAAAGACACTTTCTCCTGAGCAGACTCTAAAATGTCTCCCTTCATGACCGCCACAAACATGGCTTTGTCCATGCACAGTGCCATTCTGTACAACCACTGGCTATATGGATACTAATATGATATGTGCAGCCCAGAGGATGCAATTAAACATAATCTGAAGTCACTTAAGTAGTTTTAAAGTTTGCTAATTGTGTAATTTGAGTGTAGAAGCTAGCAATACACATGGTTGTGACTTATTTATTTTTTGTCAATGTCACTTCATCACTGCATAGAATACTATGAATTAATATGTTGCATGCACATCATCTCACAGAAGTATTTTATTTCAAACACTCGACTGACATTATTAAGTGAGTTTGGAGAAAAAACTTTGTCTTTTTTTGGTTCATAAATACTTCTGATGTTTGGAAAGATGTTTGATGCGTGTTGCTTTTTCAAATGCATGTTATAAGCGACTCAAAACTCACCATTTACTACTGATCACAGAGCTGTGCTTCACTGACAAGCTGTGCATAACAGCCTTTGCGAATTCATAATCAAACTAAACCAAATGATTCACTTGTGATTTTAATTTGATTTTGATTAATTTGTGCAGACCTACTTGTAGCACGGTGTAGTTACAAGTAGGAGAAATTTAAGATACTGTACATTTATTATAATTAAGAAATTGTTAAAAACTTACAAATACAATTTAATTAACCAATTATTTTTGCATACTAGCATAATACTTGTAATACTGTTTCTGCAATTTTGAAGGGGTAGTTCACCCAAAAAAAAATTATTCTCACCCCATATCATTACAAACCCATAAAGGCTCTCCTCTAGCCAGACAAATGATCATGGTGTGGTTTAATTGGTGATTGATATCATTTATAATATTACTTTCAGTTCTTTCTGGGTACAGCATAAGAGGGGAGTTGAAGCTGGCCCTAGAAGTCTGTGCAGAAGACGTCTGGTTCTCACAGTCTTCGCTAAGTAGTCGTAGAGCATGAAGCACAGTGACTTGTTGTAGATTTAGGGTCAGTTCACCCTTTTTATTCTCAGTCTTTCCATTTTAAAACAAACATTATCTCAGAAATTACAAGGGCAAGTTGGTGCAGGGCTTTCACTGCAGAATCGCTACAGCAAACCGCCAACTAAAAGGTCATGTTGATGCACTTCCTGCCAATGAGAAAGCATCCACAACCTGCAAAATGTGTGAGAAAATAAGTGTGAGAGGTGCTATATCTATTTCCTTCTGAGACCGCCCACCCTGGCTCTGGCAGCTCTCTTGGTTTGATTCATCACCTGCAATTGCTGACGTCAACCTGATTCACCGGGTAGTCTAGCTTGCTTGACACCCTGTGGCCAAAGCACACTTTTCCACCAGTTAACTGCAAACATAAATAAATATATGAAGAGTTCATTTGCAAAAACAGATAACTCAAAAAATGTTCAACAATCATGTTTTTTTTATCCTGGATTCCACTTAAAATCGATCAAACTGCAGTTGGGCTGTTTTGATTAAGTAATAATAACTAAAACAAAAAAATACAGGTAACTAACACAATAAAATTAATTAAAACAGAGTTAAACTCTTCATATAGAATTTCTTCCTTACATAAAGAGGCTGTGTTGTTTGTGTGCTCCTGTGAAAGGTCACTTAGATTAGCGATTGAATCTTCTCCATTGACGTTAAGGAGACCAAAACAGGACCTGTATTTATAACATTAACATGTTTTCTGACGGAACAGCTGTACAAATGCTCAAAGGAAATGACTTTCAGAATGAGGCTGTTAAAATATGGTGTGTACTACAGTCTTGGAAGTTCATTGTTAGCAAGGCTGTTTTTATCTCAATGTATGCCTTCGGTAATCATTGTCATTTGTTAGAATTGCCCTGTGGTTATTTCCTCCCTTTCTCCCGTCTTTTCTGCTATCGAACGGGTATGTTTTGATAAGGAAGCATTCGTTCTCGAACCCGTCCTCTTTGGGGCAATGTGTGCTACTTGCCCTTGTAAGGTGGACTGTGGCTCCGGTGTTTTTACACGGAACCGTGATATTAGCTGGATTCGTATCAGGGCTAGCCAGTACTTCCTGCTCTAATACAATGGAGAGGAAGTCTACTAATAGTGCTATACTCTACGACTTTGCTTTGCTCTCTGAAACCCTGTTAACCTTCCCTCCATCATTTTGTATGCCATGACAGGGTCATTGAGGGCATAACATACACCCGTTTGACACTCATGTGTATACAGTGTGGAGATATGCTACTCTTTTAGCTGATCTAAGGATTGGGCAGGATGGTCAACTTTTGTAACTTTTCTGTAACTTCTGTAACTTTTGGTGCTCTTGCGGTTAATAAACAGAACTGCACGCATCCCACGGAAGAACATTCTAACCGGAGCTACATCTCTAAGTTTATGTCTATGGCGATTCACGCAGGTATGTGTTATTCCACAGCGGTGACGACCCAACCAGGCTACAATAGTCCAAATATAAGCACTTATTATAAGTGTACCGTAGTGATTCGGGATAAGACAAAATGCCATTTGGAAGATTAATTCATTTTGTACTTGCTCATTATAAACATTTTGCAAATTCTGAACACAGAACAAGTTACATAGTGCTGCTTTAATATATATTTAAACAAACAACATTAAGAAATGGCTATAAAGTATATTTATACTTTACAGCTATTTCTTAGTGTTGAGTATAAATATATAAAAATATATATTAAAAGTGTAATCAAGCACTTTATATGTGCTTTTTAGGGTGGCCGAGAAGTGCAAAACAGATTACAATTATGAAAACAAAATAACAAATTACAAACGCAAATGCAAATCTAAAAAACAAAATAACAATTCAGAAAACACAACAACAATTCAGAAAACATTATAACAAGTGAGAAAACACAACGACAAATCAGACAAACTGGAAGAGGTAGGTATAGTTTGAAACAGCGCCATTAGTTTGGGATTACTCACCACTGACTGGACGAGACATCTGTCAATCAAAGTATACAGAAAGAACCAGCCGAAAAACAGCAGAGTCATGGTATAATTTGTTATCTTGTTTTCAGAATTGTAATCTGTTTTGCACTTCCTTGGCCACCGTAGCTTTTGTATGTTAGTCAACACATCAAAATAAGTGTTATTTAAAGCACAACAAAAGATTATTAATACATTATGATTTACAATAAACTTTGAAGTAAAACTTTTAATGTGAAATTATTTAAAAATGCATTTTTTTAAAGTGTACTTAAGTGTGTTAAGAAACATTTATGAAAGTGTATGTACACTTAAGTGTCCTTTTATTTTATTAATATTGTGCAAGTACAGTTTTCCAAAAAAATATGTTTCTAAGATTTAAAGTGCACTACACGTGCACATTCAACACATTGAAGTGCCTGTCTTCACAGGGAATGTTTTTAGTAGTGGTGGTTCAAAATGGATTAATTAAAAGACAACCTCTCAAAAGGTTGTTAGCATGCTATGATAACAGTCTAAAAATAATCATCTGTAGTTGAACAGTTGTTTATAGACTATTCAATTTCTAAAATATGTGGTTTTAATCATCCTAAGCACCAATCTGTCTTTGTTCCAACCCTGATAAAGAATCCAGATATATTTAAGACTCTTCTTGCTGTGGGTATTTTGTCTTTGCAGGCTAATAGGTTAAGCTGTAAAACCTGGAGAATGAAGAAGATTTATGCAAAAACAAATTAGTTACTAGTTTGCAAAACACTACAGGAATGCCTTAGGAAACCACTGTGGTGTATCCTAGTGGGAGTTTGCTCTCAAATACTGAAGAAGTGCCCTTTGGCAAGTGCATAAAGTGCTTGGCTAATGCTCAGCTAAGCTAGCTGACTTATATTTTCTGGGTTGTGTGTACCCAGAATCTTTTTGCAGATGTTAGGAAAGAAAATTGCCAGCAACCCTTCAGTCATGACAGTCTTTTCACACAACACATCAAAACTCTTTAACTCTAATATTACTTATACAAGAGTACATTATCAAGCTAAATGCTACACTCAGGGAAGGGATTCAGACAATCTACTCTTCTGCTTTTCATATTATATAAAGTATGGAAGTAAGTGGTTTGGGAAGCAGAGATGGAGTTCTAAAGGGAAATTTGTCCTCAAATCAGGTAAAAAAATGAGAATATCTTTCATTTGAATCAGTCACGTCATTCATATCAGACAGAGGGTTAGTCATATAGTTCAGTTGTCATATAGTTCAAAGTTATCATCAATTTACTCACTCTCTATGTTAATTTTGTAGTAGAAGTAGAAAGAGGGATTTTTCATGGATACCAGTAAAAACTAGATTTCTTTCAAGAAAAATGAAGCACAGCAGCGAGGAGCCCCCTCACATAAGAGAAAATTGGATTGAGGAGTTGCACACTGGGAGCTCTGTCTACTAGCTTCTCCTTGCCCATAATTCAATTAGTAGAAGCTGACATCATCGCGAGACACAAGTTTTCTTTTGTGATGGCCAGCCATGGCAGCCTGAGAGTGTGATCAGTTGGCTCATGAGCCGATGTTGTGCCAGAGTGGCATGTTTCTAGATGACACTGAGAGAAAAAGGGGGCAAAACAGAGGACTCAGAAAAGAAAAAACAGTCATGTCTAAATGGCAACTGTTAAAAAAATGCATTCCAGGGTCAAGAGTGCATTGAAATTATTGCAATGTTATCAGCAAAATTTTATCATTATTATTATTAGTAGTAGTATTAGTAGTAGTAGTAGTAGTATTAATAAATACTTGTTTGAGTAATGTATTATATTATTTATAATACTAATATTATATTTCTTAGTTCTTTAGTTATTTAGCTTATCACATGCCTGAAATTTGTATTCTTTAAAGAGGTAATATGATGCGATTTCAAGTTTTCCTTTCTCTTTGGAGTGTTACAGCCTGTTCGTGAATAGATAAGATCCCTAAAGTTGCAAAGACTGAAGTCTCAAACCCAAAGAGATATTCTTTAGAAAAGTTAAGAGTCATCCACGCCCTCCAAAAATGGCTCATTTAAACACGCCCCCACATGTCTACGTCACGATGTGGGAAGATTTGCATAACGCCACCCAAATGAGAGGGGGACAGAAATGTTATATATATGTTATATATATTATATATATATATATATATATATATATATATATATATATATATATATATATAACATTACAGTATAACATTTCTGTAATCTATAGTGTAATCTATAATCTATAACAGTTTTTGAACAGTAAGATATTTTATAAAGAAGTCTCTTCTGCTCACCAAGCCTGCATTTGTTTGATCCAAAGTACAGCAAAAGTAGTAATGTTTCAAAATATTTTTACTCTGTTATCATTATTATTAATATTTAAAACAGTTGAGTAAATTTTTTTCATGATTCTTTGATGAATAGAAATATCCAAAGATCAGCATTTTATGGAAATAAAAAGCTTTTGTAACAATACACTATACCATTCAAAAGTTTAGAGTCATTATATTTTTATTTTTCTGAAAATAAATTATAGAAATTAATACTTTTATTTAGCAAGGATGTTTTAAATTGATCAAAAGTGATGATAAAGACATTTCGAATGTTACAAAAGATTTCTATTTCAGATAAATGCTGTTTTTCTGAACTTTCTATTCATCAAAGAAACGTGAAAAAATTCCACTCAGATGTTTTCAACATCATCATCATAATAAATGTTTTTTGAGCAGCAAATCAGAATATCAGAATGATTTCTGAAGGATTGTTTTACTGGAGTAATGATGCTAAAAATGTAGCTTTGAAATCACAATAAATTACTTTAACTTTTAAATACTAAAAATATTTCAAAATTTGATTTGATTTAATTGGATCAAATAAATGCAGGCTTGATGAACAGAAGAGACTAATTTACAAAACATTAACAATTTTACTGTTCAAAAACTGTTGACTGGTAGTATATAGGCAACTTTCTTTTTTCTCTAATTTCTAGCTTTTAATTGGCTTAAAAATCAGATAACTGCTGGACAATAATCAATAATAATGATTTGTTAATGTTTATATACTACAAACACTTTCTTATCACATAAGGCAGAATAGTTTCTATCGGCCACTGTAATAAATGCTATATCAATTAGCACTGCATTGTTCATATACTTTATTTATTACCTGGAGATGACTTGAAAAATACAAATAAACCATATATTGTCGCAAATGTATGTTTAATGTCTTCATGTTTCCAAACATTTCTGTTTGTCTGATATTGCTGTTTTCATAGTTTATGCTTATGTTCAATTTATTGTCGCAAATGTATGTTTAATGTCTTCATGTTTCATACGAGATCAGCATTTTTCGTGACAGAAGCAGAAGCTCCGCAGTGCAAGAGAATGACAGAAACAAAAAACACACAATAAAAGAATAAAAAAATACAAAAAATACAAATCAGTAGGTAAGGAATGACAATATACAAATTGACAATTGTATGGCAGATATATACGAGCAGTTATGTATGTACAGGTATATTATGTGCAAAAAAAATAATAATTTAAGTGTACACTAAGTATGTGTGTTAGATAATAAGTATATGTGTCTGTAAATATAAATAGTGTAATGTGTTCCACAGTTATTGTCAAGTGTTCATTAGATGGATTGCCTGGGGGAAGAAACTGTTCCTGTGTCTGGCCGTTCTGGTGCTCAGGAGCTCTGTAGCGTCGAGCCAGATGGCAACAGTTCAAACAGGGATTGTGCTGGATGTGAGGGGTCCAGAGTGATTTTGCCAGCCCTGTTTTGCTCACTCTGGATAAGTACAGTTCTTGAATAGACGGGAGGGTTGTACCGATGATTCTCTCTGCAGTCCGGACTACCCTCTGTAGTCTTCTGAGGTCAGAATTTCCAAACATTTCTGTTTGTCTGATATTGCTGTTTTCATACAGCTGTTTTCATACAGCAATAGCTGGACGATTTTGTCCATTTCCTGGTTTGACTTTCTGAGAGTTATCGCTTGGAGATGTTCATCTCGCCTTATTCTGGGTCCGAATAAAATGATCGTGGTTGGGGAACCTCTGGTATAAGTCATTATAATCCGTAATTATGTCCCCACTGGATGCAACAAATGGCTCGTTTGTAATGGGTTTTATTATTTTTATCTGGTCGCGCCAGTGTTCTGAGTTCTGACCGGGACACGCATCACAGTATGGTAAGAGCGTAACATTTCCGTCACACACTTGAGGCATTCAGCCAATCACAACGCACTGGATATCTGGCCAATCAGAGCACACCTCGCTTTTCAGACCGATGAGCTTTGTAAAAAACTACGCATTTCAGAAAGGCGGGGCATAGAGGAGAAACAATAATGTGCATTATATGGAAAATAATGTGTTTTTTGAACCTTAAACTGCATAAACAGATTTCATTACACCAAATACGCAAAATAATGTTCTTTTTAGCAACATCATATGACCCCTTTAATATTTAATAGTCAATAAGAACATTGCACCCAACTGCCCAAACCACAAAATCATGCTGGTTCATTTTTACATCACTTTCTTCA
Organism: Cyprinus carpio; assembly: GCF_018340385.1. Lineage (NCBI taxonomy): Eukaryota > Metazoa > Chordata > Actinopteri > Cypriniformes > Cyprinidae > Cyprinus > Cyprinus carpio. The sequence goes on from NC_056611.1 coordinate 6,557,683, forward strand.
GAGGTTCCACCTTCTGTTCAGGGATTTCCTCTTGAACTGTCACGTTTCCTTAGCTGCCTTTCCTTGGCAACTCATTTCGGTTGCCAGGTACGTGAGGATTGTAATGACAATTGTCATTTCCGCTTCTGTGGATGGTTTTTAATGAAAGCAGATATGTAAATACAACAGAACGCCAGGCGCGTCACATTTCCCCATCCGCCTCTCCCTTGCAGGCTGTTTAAGAGCTCCTCTATTGACTTTCAAAAGTAGGCCAGCGTGTATTACCGTGATTGTGCCCTGTTGGCTAAGATAGCTTATCAAAGTGCAAACACAAGCTCGGAAATCAACACAGGCTTGAGGAGACACCACTGTCTAATGTGCACATTAACGCTGGAATTGTTATTAAGATTTTCTTCGCACGCTTTTGCTTATGAGCAGCCTAGGAATTGACTACATCACTAGGCCAAAGTGTAGCAGCAACAGGTGTGGTCAATGTATTTAAGTTCAGAATGCCTTGAAGGCTGATCGATTCAGGGATAGTTTGTATATTTAAGCACACTAAATAAGATTAGACCAACCTGGAGGAAATCAGACACTAAATTGGTTCTCTTACACCAGCATGATCCAGGATTACAGAGCGGGATCTTTATTTGGAAGGAAAATGAGCCCACACTGAAGTCTTGTGTTCCGCTATTGACTGGATGTATTGAGTTCAGCTGGAGTCCAATATTTCATTTCCCCAGAGTGGAATCCGTAACAGAGAGACAGACTAGAGGCCTGGCGAGACCTTGGTTGGAGCTGGTTCTGATTTGGGAAACATTCTGATCCCGTGAGTCAGGCGGCCCCACAGACACACATTCAGGCCAGAGTCAGTCACGAAGGACTTGGCAACTATCACTCCAAGCTGATTTAGTGTCCTATTCTGAAAGGCTTTGAACATTTCTCCCTTTCTGAAAAAGTTATCTTCAGTAATCTTTAGTGGAATACTCCAGGTTTTTTACAGCTTAACTTAAAAGGATAGTTCCATTCTTTACTATGCAAATATAAATTTTTATTGTAGAAGTAATAAAAGTGCTTAAGCAAAAATACTTCAGATCAATTTTGGACTTTGGTGGTTTCCATAAGTAATGAACTTCCTGTTTTACTATGTCATAAAACTGTACTGTAGAAGTTGCATTGAATAGGGATAAGACCCCCATAGGGATAAGACCCCCAAAGGACAATTTCTGCTTGCCAAGGACCCCCTTAAATATGTAAAAAATATATAATAAATACATAATCTATATCTACTATGTTTGTGTGTGTGGGGGGGGGGGTAGTAAGAGAGAAAATAGTAAATGTGATATTATAAGACAGCATTTTGTTTAAAAAATACATAATGGGCATTTGCATTGTCATTTCCAAAAGAAATTATTAAAATAGCTGGAGATAAAGTAAAAAAAAGAAAAAAAAAACTGGTAAAATATTAGTAGTTAAAAAAAAGAAGTGAATTCAAGCATGCTTTGTACAAATACATACTCATACAAAGCCAATTTTTAAGTTAATTCATTTTTTAATGCTAAGAAATTTTCACGGATCCCCCCTCCAGAGCACATTTTTTAAATTTCTGGTTTAGCGAGTTAGTAATAGAAAACAAAGACAGGAAGCTTGAGTAGGTTGCTGCATTTTTACCATTCTGATTTGCAAGTAAACCATTGCAGTCTAGTACGTAGGTTCTTCGATAATGCGTTGATAAATCACCATTGATAATCTTCATTTTATTTGATTAATTGTACAGTCATACCATATTGTCAGGAAGCTGGTGATATGCAGCCCAATTGCTCAAGATTTTGATTATCAGGTGTGAATTTTCATTTCAGTGATTTTTTCTTCTTCAGCATCAGCATGCTATACTGACGGAATTTACAGGAAGTGCGCAACAGGAAGTGGCGAGCACAGTATGCCTGCATAGTGCAAATCTAAGAGAAGATTGTTTCCTTGTTAGTGCTGAACACCTGACACTCATACTGACCTGACTTGGCACGCTAGAAAACATTTGCACCTGTGTTTCTGTGTGTAAGGATAAAGAAAGAAAAAAAATTGACTGGAATTGCTGCTCTTCTGAATCTCTACGTGTATGTATGCATGACAGGAAGAAAGAGTTTGTTTGGCAATAAATCAATGTCTCCTTCTCTGCTGAGTACAGAGATATATTTGTGTGGGTGTCTTATCTGTCCCGGTCTCTTTATAATCTCAGTGTGACTGCATATCCACTTTGTTCAAGGGCAAACCCTGTTCCCAGTTTCAACCGATAATATGAACTTGTCTGGGGAGAGCTAAATAAAAAGCCAAACAGCTGACCGATAATTTTAAAATGGACAGAACTTGGCACGGACATTGTTTTTGAGTTTCCAGTCTTGTTGCCAGCTCAGGGAATTCCCTGATGTCCTGCCCAATGGTTGCATAAGAAGCAATCGATTGAACATTTTAATCATATCGTGTTTACATGATATGGTGAGTAATTAATTGAATGAATCACAATTAATCACATATATCAATATTTGCTTTAAAAAAACTTAAATGTATACATACACTACACTACACTTTAAAAGTACATTTTAATTTGTGTCTGTCAAATTAAATCTCCCTTTACTGAAGGTTATTATGACAAAAAATAAAAGTATTTTATTTATTTATTTATTTTTTTATTTTTTTATTACAAATCAGCACAGTGTGATGCATACTCAAGAACTGAGCAACTGAACAACATGACAAAAACAGTCATCGAATAGTGTCATGTCTAGTTGGGGACGTAGAACAACAACAATTGAACATGAAAGTTGTACAGTATGTCACTACAAAGTTACAGTATTTGTAAAATCTTAACACATCATATTAGCATATTAGTGGTCACGGTAGACATGACATCTTCTGAAAGGCATGAGCTAATTTTTGTAATGACACTGTTATTTTATTTATTTATTTATTTTTTTAAGTCAAATGAGATTACCTTCTGTTTTTAAAGTATTTAATATGTTGGATTATCCAAAATTATGCATTAGCAAGTGAGTAATAGATACAGAAGCCATTTTTTTCCATGGAATTCCCCATAAAAGTACCTTTATTTATTATGATGTAGCTATAGATGATACTGTCATTTTATAATTTTGATCATAATGCTAAACTTCCAGGGCTAACTTTTCTTCAGGGCTAATGCTTTGGAGCATTTGGGTTTGTTTCCACCTGACTGCTTGGCTTATATTTAGTACGTGTGAGACCTGCTGAGCTAGTGATGAGCTAATGACAGGTCTGGGCGCTCTCTCTGTCTCCTGCTAACCACACTCACACATTCTTGATGTCTGTCAGCAGAAAGCAGCGCTGTCTACACCAGACATGACCCAACACGAGGCCAACGCTCAAAATGAATGCATAATTAGACCCTCGTTTTATGCTGGACTTTTTTGGCCGTAGAGAAGGAGCACTTCATAATGTTACAACCTTTTTTTCAAAACTTCTTTGAAATCCTGTAGGAATGAGGTTATGTCATCACACATTGGTGTTATTTGTTTTTTAGTCTTTTGACATCTGATTATCTAGAGCAGGCTGGAAATAGTCTTTTGTGTATTTTAACCAGAAGAGAAGCACTCATGTGGCAACATCTGAGTCATAGCAGCTTTCTTTTTGCTGTCTTTTCCTGGGGAGTTTTCCATTTTAAAGCACAGAGGATGATTATAGTGGCATTTTAGTTCTGCTTTGAAAGTTGTTCGTTGCTTCTGCAGGCCTACAGGTTCTGTCATTACATTGAAATCAGACTGCAAACTCACAAATCAGCTAAAACACAATTTATTTTGAAATTATGCTGATTCGCCAACTTTAGAACATTGCTCCGTCATGTAAATCATTTGGTTGAACAAGTGTTCTGTTTAGAATTTATTTAGATTATTTATTTTATTTCAGTTATTTCTTTAGATAATTTTTTTATTTGTTTTTTTGTTTAGTTAAAATAATTTAGTTTTTATATGGTTTATATATGTGTTCCAAAGTTCACGTGTGGTGAACTCTGACCTGTAAATTCGTATCATGTGAAGACTTGTGACCAGTAGAAAATCAATACGTCATGGCGTGACCTCTAAATTAAAAGAACATAAACAATAAAGCCCACATAAATGGAATAGATCCTATGTTGATTTAAACGGTGCCACAGATTGTGACATCATGTCTTGTTCGTTGCTTTCTCCAAATAAATTTTGTATGCTCAAAGAATTATTAGTCCAATTAAGAAAAATTGTTTAAAAACCAGTGCATTCAGTTCCATACCTTTTTTTCTCAGTCTAGCTGTTTTTGAATACACAAAAAAAAATGCATCTAAATGCCACTTAAGAAACATCTACTGTATACCCTGACCAGCCCAATTATAAGAGACTTTGAGTTAAGGCTGATTAATCAACTAATCGTTCAGGCAACCCACCTTCCAATCAGTTCTGAAAACTTCATTGTTTTAATGTTGTTTGCACATCCGTAGTTCTGATAAAGAACTGGATTTTAATTCCCAATGCTGATTCCTTCAGTAAATCTTGGATGCTTAGAGATGGAATGAGAAGAGGAAGGAGGGGTCGCAGTCACAGAACAGTGTGGCCTTTCAGGCTCCTTGGAGGAAGGGATTGAAGTAAGGAGGGAGAGAAATAGAAATGGAACTCTGTGTCCTTGGCTTGTGGACTGCCCTGAACACATGACCTCCATCTGCTTATGCAGCTTACAGTGACACGCACACTCACTCAAATACACACACTAGTGTATGTTAGTGTGTCACGTAAAATCACTAACATTTTAATGTATACTCAAATAGACATATACGACCACGCACCTAATCCAGACCAGAAATAAACTTAATGCAAGTATGCAGACACGAATGCTTGGTCGGCGCATTGCAAGCATACTTAACGGAATCCAATGTCAGTACTCAAGGGGGTGATAGAGTTACTTTTAAATATCTGCACTGTATTATTCAGTTGGCTAGTTATAAACATTATATCAACAGTTTAACTGACTTGATCCATGCTGCATTATAAAGGCAAAATGCAATAACTACACTTATGGACCAAAATTGTCCATAAGAAAATTTAAAAAAGTATATCAAATCAAAGTTTAATCAAAATATTTGAAGCTATTTCCTATAGCTATATCACATAAAAGCCATTTGTACTGTTGTCAAAAGTAGGGCAAGCCATATGGATTGCATAAAAAGTTGAATATGCCACCAGATATGGCACCAGTTTACTGTTGGTGTCTCATTGTGCTATCACTTATTATAATGGTTTAATTTTGGCTCGTCGCACCACTTGCATTCAGTGTAGACACAGTGCAAGAGTTTTCAAAGTAAAGAAAATTTTAATTAGATACTTATTGTCCTTACATTTGTAATTTCATCATTATTTAAAAAAATAATTGAATAAAATAAAAGTGAAATATGTTTTTCAAGGTAATAATTTCTGAGTTTGTGTTAATCATAGAAGAAGTGTATATATGAAGTTATTGTACATATGAATTAATTACTCAGGACATATAAATAAATAAAAAAAGTCACATCAAAAATCATGTCATGTCATTAAACCAGTTAGGGAAGAGCAAAAGATGACTTTTTTCAAGCTAATTCCCACAGTATTGCCCCTTATGGCAACACTGAGAATGCATGCGTACTTGCGCTGCATTATAAATTATGATGAAGCATATTTCTAAATGTAAGTCAAAAGATATTAAAATCAAAGAATTTGAGTTCATATACTTGGGTAGAGTATGCATACTTACATATCCTATATTTAAGTTTTTTTTCTTCATAATGTATCGCATGTATAGCATGCTATCAGATACTACATGTGGAGTACTTTTGTTATAAATAACCTGGAATGTTCCTTTAAAGCTGCTGTATTCCTTTAAAGCTTTATGCTCTCTGTAAGATTTTTAGTTATCAGGCCATGGGGCCATATTTTACAGAGACATTTTAAGGCATATTTAATGTCTAGATGTCCATTATTTAAGGGGGCAGTGGAGTGGGCACTGCTTTGGCTGTAGTTGAGCTCTTGGGTTTGTATCTGTGATCTGTAGGGCTTTGTTTATTCTCTCTGGAGTGAGAATGACTGCGACTGGATCTGGTGCCAAACAGAAGTCTGCCAGAGGAGGAGTGCAGTAGAGCAGCTCTCTCTCCACCCCCAGCTTGGCTCTGTGGCCTGGCATTCCAGTCCGTTCCACATACACACAAAACTCAGAGACTCAAATACACAACCATTGCTTCCTGAAAGACAGGAAATGAGACCGGCTTCCTGTGACAGTCCTCTTTCATGTGGTCACTTCCTGGTGTTTGGCTCATGCTGTTGACATTCTTCATTGTTCCTGCAACAGGGGCTTCAAATCGTGTGTATGTGAAAATAACTCTTTGAGTATGCAATAGCTGTACATGCGACAAATGTTGACACTTTTGTCAGGGTTAGCACGATTATGGACAACATGGAATTATCAGGGAATTAAATTTTTTTTATCTTCTTGACTTTATTTTTATTTTTTTTGGACCAGGCCTAATCTAATAATCTGTAACTAATAAATCTAAAATACATCTAAAAAAAGCTGTGGAAATTGTTATGATCAGCTCATCTAAGTGATATAACCTAATAAAAAATAATATATATTTCCTAAATGTAATGCATGATTGTAACTGACTTTGACAACCAGAAATCATCAAGCAATTTTGTTTAATGAGAACAGCAGATTTGGTATTTTTTCCAATGCCATGAGAAGAGTAAATTCAGTAAGCAAGTGATCTGAGGTAGTGGGGCTGAGTTGGACTGTTAAACACATTAAAAAATCTTCTCTTCTTTGTTAATAATCATGCACATGCAAAACAAATATTGCCTTTTTTAAAAATTGATTTAAGTCACTGATACCAAATAAGAACATCCTACTTTGAATGGAATACAGCATAATACCAAGTTACTACAATCTTATTATAGTATAACTGTAACAACTGTGGTATTGTGGACATTAAATACAATAATTTATTCCAAATTCATTTTATTTATTAATTAGTTTATTTTTAAATGTATAACACTCCAGTTACTGCAATAAAGGTAGATTGATTAAAATATATATAACCATATGAAATGACTGAAATGTGGATAATTTTTAGCACAGCAGATTATACCACATTTTCACTATAGGTCCATTTAATTACACGATTCAGTTGCATAGATGACACATTGTGTTCTTACTTGATCATAACATTCTAGAAATTGCTCAGTTTTATATAATGCCGTCTCATTGTGTGTACTGTTGGGGTATTTGTGGAATGGCAGTATTGTTGCGAACCCAAGATTATAGGATCTTCACACAACAAGAGTGATGGTTGGGGTTTAGTATCCACAGACAGGAATGTGGATTGGGACACTGTAGTTCCAGAAGAGATAGGGTATTAGAGGGCTAGCTGTGATTACGTTTGAACTTTGAACACAGTGATTAGTTGGAATTTTGAAGTTCCTGTGTTCTACCACTAATACATCATCTATTGTCAAAATGTGTCAATTGGGAAGGAAGCTGCAGATCTGCACACAGGATGAACACACTTTGATATCATTTGGGTTCTCTTTGTCATTTTCTGGCTGTTTGTTCTCATACTTTTAGGGACAGATTCAACTGCGGTTTGGAGGAACTCAGCTGGCTTGTACTATTTAGAGGACACAAACATACAGTGCAGCAGTCAAACAGGATAAATGGACTCTCTCATAGCTCCAGTTTGCCATCATTCCTAGGTAGCATCAGAGAGGGATGCATTTCAATAGTTCACCGCTAGTGCACGAACACTTTGATACACTCAACAGGAAGTGGAAGAGTTTTGAGCCACATCCAAACATAATGCTCTATCAGACTGTTTCCACTCAGAATGCAGAGTCCTATCCTGGTATTCCCCAGACGCCCAGGGCTCCCATTCTCCCAAACCTCTCCATATAGCCATCAGTGCCATGTTATGCATTGTAAGAGGTGTTTCCAATTGGCTGGCTTTATTTCAATTTCAAATTATGATTTTTTTTTTTTTATGTAAAAATGTTAAGTGGTTAAGCAATGCATTAAAGAGTACTTGAATGTGAAGTAAGAGGTAATTGACCTAGTTTGATGTTTTCAAAAAACATCAAGTGTGTGTGTGTCTGTTTTTTTATTCCCAAGGTTACTCCATTTGACTATTAGAACTTAAAAAGGTCAAAATATGTGATAGTTTTAAAAATGGACTGACATAGTCATAAGTGTGTGCGGGGCTTCTTTCTGTGATATAATTTCCTTTCTTGTCACATGACTAGAAAATGGCTTTCTGCATGTTGGTTACACCACGCTGACTTGAGTGTTTCTTAATGTAAAGGCTGCATCCTAGTAAGGTTGTATATTTAGGCTGACACCTCATCATGCTCCGTTGAAGATCATGTCAGTTTCAAAGATCCTTTGGAGCCTTCTTTTCACGTCCTTTGTTATTTGTATTTTAAAGGATGCATCAAGTGTATCCTTTGTGTCCTCCAGTCACCCATAATCCTCCTCTATACATTCCAGTTCATGAAAAGGTATTAGCAAAAAATTAGTCAGCACTGAGCTTGTCCAATATCATTATCAAATGTAATATTTTGATATATTTGTTTTAATTATTAAATAA